>NW_008240221.1:3606743-3619367 GCF_000691975.1 Corvus brachyrhynchos
TTGATATAAAACCCACAGTAGGTGACAGAAAAGTTGCTTGCACCTGGTTCATGGCTAAAAATACTGAGCCATTAAACTTTGATGATTCTCCATTTAAATGGAGCACACTTGAATAAAAGATGGCAGCTATCCAGAGCAAGTGGTTATTTCAAGTGTGGTTCCCAGGAAAGACAGTAATTGAACTACAGATTAGTTACCAAGAGGCAGATCATCTGATACACCTTATCTAAAGATACCTGAGGTATAGCAAGGCATTTAAAGAAGTAGTTTCCTCTGAAATTACTTCAGAAGAAGGAAAGAGGGAGCAGATAGGACTGAGAAAAACTCAGTTGTTCAGACTTGAAACTGCAGAAATGTCATGGACAGCCCAGACAATTCCGACCAAAGAACAGAACCATCCAAGGTAAAAAGGAAACTGAAGCAGAAGGCTGAATGTGGAAATGTTTTGTCCACAGATGTGTGCTTCTAATGCTAGCTGAAGGAAAATGGCATAATCTCTATCACACACTTGTTCACCTCAGTTATTCCATATTTTTGAGAAGAGAAACTATAAGTTTAGGTAGACCGTAATGTGGAGTTCTGGGAAAAGATATGCATGGAGAAGTAGGGGAGGAGGCAGTGGGCTCTAGGAATCTTCCTTTTATGAAACAATAGTAGATAAAGAATATATCAAAGAAGTCCGCTGGAAAGAGAGGCTAAATCTTACTGAGGCTAAATCATAAGAAAGCTTAAAACATTTAGATATCTTGTAATATTACCCAAACACAGCAGCTTGGAATGTACAAAGAGAACTGAGCTTTATCAAGGCTGTGACACACACAGTCCTAGTAAAATTAATTCATCTAGCCTGCAGCTATGTGTTCCCTTCTTAGCACGCTGACTCCCCTTGTTATAAGTCACAAGAGTATTTCTGTCACAGGCTCTCCCTTTCACAACAGCCAGTCTTCATACAGGCCTGAATTTTGACTGCCCTTGTGAATCGTGCCAAGGTGTAATACATGGAGAGAAGGGCCTTTTTGACCTTCTCTAAAGCATCCATCAGGCACCCAAGTGGTCTGTGGACTTCCTGAGTGAAGCAGGAAAACCACCTAGTGCAACTTTTTGCATTTCATGGTCGTGTGAAAACATGACCAGATGGATCACAGGTGAAGGCAGCTTCCCTCATTTGGTCTGGCTGCAGGCACTGGGGACACCTCTCACTACAGTACCAGTGGAACAGCATTTTATGCCTTTCTCCACCAGTGCTGGCTGAGGTATGTTTTTCTCAATGTACATGGAGTGCCTTGTATCTTCATGGACAAAGACATGGTTCTCCTCTGGAAACTTACTGAAACTATGGAAGATCTGTATCATGCAGTCAACATGTAAGCTTTCAACATTCAGCAAGAGCAGAGCTTAGGTCACATAGAATTTAAAATCCTGAAGTTAAATAAACAAATAAATAAATAAATAAATAAAAATATGTTGATTTAAGACTACAAACATACAAACACAGCCCCTGGAAAATACAGGTGGAGCTTTAACAACAAAAGTCATGAAAGAAATTCATCTACAGAAAATTCGTCACAAAGACACTGAATGAATTCTCAAATACAGGAAGCACTTCCAGCCATTAATTAATCTATATAAATTATTCATTAACTTTTTTTAAGCTGGTGCTGAGTTCCATGAGCTATGGGGGATTTCCCACAAATATGTATGTCACCAAATGTTGTGAAGAGGTCTGTGTGACAGTGAGTTCCCAGAACAGACCTTGAGAACAGCATAGAAATCAAACCCAAGGTCCATCTAGCAGTTTCTTTAAAGAGCAGTGAAAAGTAGGTGGCTAAAGAAAGTATAAGTGCTAGGAAAACAATATGATATTTTGTCTATTACATCATTCCAGCTTCTAGTGCCATGTAGATAAGTGATTTCATAAGCCAGATGTTCTAACTTTGTGGTTAACACTGCTTGATTGATTTTCTGCTCAGGATTTTAACTGGTCACTACATCTGTGGTTCAGACCATGGGCTCATTTCATTTCCTTCTCTCATGAGCATTTCCATGCTTTCTACCATGCAGGCCACTACACTTGAAGTAACTTTTGCCTATTACTTCATTTGATTCTTCCCATCTTAAAATTCAGCATTGCTCCAGAAAACCTCTGGGAAAGTAGCAATGAAAAGATTAATGAATGTAACTTTCAAATTGTGCATGTGTTCAAAAGCTTGATCCAAAATCCCTTTGCTGACTAAGCAAAAACTGACATAGATTTGAGACAGATATACACTGCCTCCAATGTGATTTTGTTGTGAGAGATGCTAGAAAATCTCATGGCACCTGAAAACTCAAAAGTGGTATAAATTAGGTTTGAACCTGAGACCCTATGTTACTGGGGTTTGTTCCCTGATTTAATTAAAGCAATAGTGTTTTCATTGCAAATACAAACAGTTGTTAATTTGACACTGACATTTGGAATTATGTATACACAATGTGCATCAAAATATTTATGCCAGTTAACATGCTTGGTGAATATTCACAAAAATCCAATATATAGCCAGAACAGAGTTTAATATTATAGTACCAATAAGCATTACAGTCCCTTTTGATAACCTTCATCAATCTCACCAGTCCATGATTGTGCTGTTCAATACTGTGAAAAGAATAGCAGAATCACTGATGGTTCACAAAGTCATTCAAACATCTTTGGGTGTTTGATAGATTTGTCTCTTGCCATCGAGTCTGTAAATACGAAATCAAGAGATCGGCTTGCTATACCATAAATGACACCCAAGGTTTAAGTTCACCAGATGGATGTTCACCAGATGGATCAGAGTCTGAAAAGACTCTTTCACATCTTTGAAGATGGGATGAAAATTATCCATGTCACAACTGATCAGTCTAGCAGGACTGCCATTTGTCATTCCCTTTCTTTATTTCCTCCAAAATTTCTTGATCAAATAGCCTAGGATGAAGCCATCCTTACTGGGACCTTTTCATTTTCTTTACCTGACATGTGTTGCACTCTCAGCAAAAAAACATTTTCTTGGTCTACATCCTTCTATGCCCCAACATGTACATCAACACAGCAACCCAAGTACCAGATTTTTCTGCTTGGTTCCTGTAGCTCCTTTTAAGGTCTTATTTTAAGATGGTCTGAAGACCTTGTTTATCTTTCCTTGCTCACCTCAGTCTTCACCATGATATTTTCCTTCCTCTCTCCAGGATTCATAAGATGTAAGCCCTTCAGTTACTCTTCACAGCCTGCAAAGGGAAGCTTCTTGAGGAGGCAAACACACCAGCTAGCCTGCCTTCTGGTTTATCCACTCATTCTTCCAGGGAGAAAGCTGCATACACACCGTCCTCTTGCTCCCCTGCTTCAAGAAGCCTTTTCCTGCACTTAACTGTCCTGTTCTGTTGTTCTCCCCTGTCAGCTTGAAAGGTTCATTCCTCCTCCTATCTTTCTATCATACTGTCCCACCTCTCAGATTTTGCCAAAACATCTTCTGATGTCCCCATAGGGTCCCCTCACCAGCAACTGACTTTTCCAAAAAACTTCTGCAAGCCTGTGACCCATCCTGTCCCTCTTTTTCCAGTTATTAGATTCAACCTTCTTAATCAGTTCCAGTTGAGGTGCAAATGTTCAACCACAGGAAATTACACTTTGGTTTATTTGGCATCCCTCTGACAAATACTCCCCTACTTCACAGGATTGTACAGGGTGAGTCCTTCCAGGATCACAACACTTTCCAAAGTCTTGGTTTGATTACCCAAAATATTTCAGGGTGCAGAATCAAATTTTATTCTTAAAATGTTCCTAATCTTTTAAAAGTCAGGACATACTTTATTTGAACCTTCCACCTCAGTGATCAAGAGTTGTGTCCTACACAGGTTGTGAGAGATCCTTGGAGCTCCTTACTTGCATGGAGTCAATTAGAGCATGGGCAAGTGGGGCTCAGCACCTTCAGGCTCCCTTTGACGAGGTGAATTGGTACATGCCCTGGCAGTACCTTTGAAAACTGCATTGCTTTTCTTGCATGGCTTTCTTTTAAAAAAAAATAATTCCATTGCAGGCTTGGCCCTTCAATATGCTTGAGGTTAAGCATGTAAATATTTTAACTGATCTGAAAGAAATCGCCTACATGCCTGCACATGTGATTGAATGCTTTGGTGGATCAGGCCAGAATGCCAAACACATTGTTGAATCAAGAAATGAGTATGTATATAAACAAGATCTTTACAAACTGACACAAACATAGCACTTGCATTTCTTTAAGAATCTCATAATTGAATTCAGCCCTGGCCTAAATGCTGATTCCTACTGGTTTTAGTAGGAAAAGGCTAGCAATTAATTTAGCCTTACTTCTTTTTTGATGTGAAGACAAACTCCTCAAGTGAAAGTCTGTGGCGTTAATTTTATTAGTTACAGACATATTTTTGTCAGTTGTTATACAGTTTTACATGATGATTTACAGTATTGACAATATGCAAAAACTTTAAAAATATTTGGATTTCTATTTTTACCAAGCTTCGGTTGCTTTTTTGAAGGATTGTGTTTGTGTTATTGGCCACTGGAGCCCAGCTAAGAACATCAGAACGTTATCCTGCCCTGCCCCTGCAAGTAATGAACTCTTTTCCAGTCTGTAAAATGTTGGCGTTTTGTGGTTTCGTGAAAGGGAGATAGCAGCTAGCTGTTCCTGCTCCCACAGAACATGACGTCAGGGCTGTCTGCTTGTATCAGAGATTGTGACCCCCCCGCAGGCATCAGTGCAGGATTAGGAGAGGAGCATCCCTTTATTTTATTTTACCATCATGACTACTGCAAGTAATCTCCAATTTGATAGCTCCACTAGTAGTCAGTCTGTTAGCCACAACTTCATGCTCCAGGACAAGCAGCAGTGATGCTTTTATGACATCAAAAGTAAACAGGGATTTACACATACTATTTTTATCTTGATTCTGGCTTTTTTAGTAGTGAAATTACTTTTAGTAGTTGCTATGAATTTTCTTAAAACTTATAGCACTTCTTTCTTTGCTCCTACTTCTATATTGAAACATATCACAAACCATTTTAAAAGACATTAAAATTGCCCCTCCAAAAGCCTCCCAATAGAATTCCTACTTTATTCAGTCATTTATTCTACACTTTGAGAAGACAGAGCTCCCACTGATTGCTATATGTTCATATAACTGGGATTATTTTTGTGGGGTAAGAAAACTGATAAAAAATTAGAAGTGACTATTTTTGTAAATGGATCTGGAAATATTCCAATCTCTCCAGTGCTCACCCCCTGTCTACAAGTGGAGGTTCTATGCACCTCACATGTGCCAGCGTTAATGAGAATGATCTCTGCAAATGTGCTGCATGTAGCTGGGAAAGGAAGAGACTCCAGTGCTCCTGCTTGTTAACATTCTTCTTTGTTTCTGCCCTCTCCAACTCAAACGTTTTCTAGATGTTTTTCTGGCAGCTTAAGCAGCATTAGTGCATTCCAAACTAGAAAAGTTTCTACTTCAATATCTTACAACTAACTCAATATGTACTGACCTCAAACCCAGGATAGTAGTAATTTGATATTGCAGCTCATTATTGTTACTCCCAGCAAGTTTCCCCTTGGAAGTGCCTGATGCTTCCCCCTCCCTCTCACACACGCCCCCCCACCCTCCATTCAGAATTTGTTTTTAATTGTTCGGGAGAAAAAATTCAGACTGTGAGCCAATGGTATATTTCCAGGGGGTACAAGATATTAATAGAGCAACATTGTGGCCCCATATATTGTAATAAACTGTGCTGTAATTTGTTTACCCACCGTAGACAGTAACTAACATTCAGATAAATGGAGTTGGCGCCTGCGAGATTTATGATATACTTCTGTGCTTAGCAATGTTTAATCAGGGAGTTAAAATATTACAGTGTAAAATCCTTTACAAGCATGCACAAACAGAGAACTACCATTAGAGGCTTGGCAGACATACTCGGTGTCAAATAGTACCTCCAGACACTCTCAAAACACAAAGAGGAATATTCAAAGCAGCTACTAACTGACTAACATTATTTGAGAACCACGTCAGAGCTCATTTTTTTAGGGGGGCTTGCTTTTGAAGTGACAGAATGATAGGCAGGGACAAGTGGGCTTGTCTGCAGAGCCCATCAAGCTGAAAGAAGTTGGGGTGGGTGGAAAGCGTTGAGGTGGGGGGGAAGGGAGGTGAATTTTGGTCAAAAAGGTGGTAGATGCCTGTCACAGAGCTTAGACTGTTTGGATAAGACAGGCTAGCATGTGGGGGGATCAGCATGAAGCATCACACCTGGAGGAAAAGACAACTAGCTCCAGCCTCAGTGCCATAAGCCTGGCTCCACAAAGTCTAGCCAACATCTGGAATGGATATCAAGAGACACAGTGCAGCCCTGACTGGCGCTCTACTCTACCTTTGTACTTTTCACTGCAAATTGAAAAGCAAAACAGACATCAAGGATATATTTATATAACTGTCTTCAAGCTGCATTTTCTACTCCCATCTGCTGCACATGATAAGTTTCAAGTGTTTTCTAATAAAAAAAGGATTTTTTTTCTTTTTTACTCCTTGTTCAGTATACAGACTGACCTTTTTTTATTCACAGTTTTAAAGGAACAGTAAATATTTTACAGCCAGAGGAAGTGTCAGCACTGTAAGAGTTTCTGCTATTGACATTATTTAACCACGCAGGCTATTGAGCCAAATGTGACAGGGTGTGAGTCTGTACGTGTGCAGATGCCTGCATTTGCCTCAGTGTGCAAACGAGCTCATTTGCGTGCATTTGTACGAGCACATGTGTTTTGCAGAGGAATGTCCCTGAGAGTTTTTCACTTTATTTTCACATCATGCTGTTGTTATGTCACTCACAGGGGAGGTGAGCCCTGTGTGTACAAACAAGTGCACCCTGTGGTAAACTGCTCTTCAGGACGGACATGCTGAAGGAATGCAGCCTCCATATAAAAAAGGCTCTGGTGTTGCTCTCTGCTTCCCAGCTATGTAGCAGATGAGACCAGATCAGCATTCTAGTCAGGCTGATTAACTATGAGGGAAATAACCAGGATGAGAAATGGTTACATTTGACTGTGAAACTTTGCCTTCTGACCATAAGACACCAAACTGGGCCTGGCCATACATGGGTTTTGGCAGAGACATGGAGAGCATGGACTGATGCCCTCCTCAGTAAAACCAGAAACACTCAAATATTACAAAATACATTCTGGATCACATAGGCAATGATGTGTATGAGTAGCCATGAGAAAGTACAGTTATCTGAGGCAGTCAAGTTCATGAGAGACAGTAGGAACCAGAGATACTCATCCAGCCATAAGAAATACCTCCTCTTTAGTACAGAGTCTGATCCCTATCTACCTCACTTATTAGTGTAAATTAGAGACAGCTGCATTAGTTGGAGTTACACTCCATGTAAAATGTTCAGAAAAAAAAGCTTTTTGAGTCCACAGGTGAGAAGTTTCACCAATAGTAGTAACAGGAATAACAATCCTAGAGAAATTGGCTGGAACATCAAAACTATTATTTGCTATTACTTGTTGCTCTCATTAGAAAGGAGAATTGTACTGGGAAAAGCTCCAGTTTCTCCCCATATTGAAAAATTCCAATTTTTAGCTGTTTTAGTACTGTGAACAGGAGATAGGGATGTAAAACAGGCAGTTCTGTTTTGACTGCACAAGTCACTTTATAAGCCTAAATAACTAGTAATATCTCTGTCCAGTCCTTTGTAAAATACATATTATTCACACATTACAGGGAGAACATGAGGCTTAAACAGTGGTCCTAATTAAAATAATCCTGAATTTTGTGTTGGAAATTTATTGCTGTGTTATAGGCATTTATAGAAGGAGAAATATTTTTCTTTTCCTCCATGGGAAACAGTACCCTTTTTTCCATAAAATAGGCTTCAAGGAAAAAGATGTTTTCTTTAAAAGAAGTTCTGTTTTTGTAATAAAATATTTTTAAAGTGAAAAATAGTGTTTTCATCAACATTTCTTATATGAAAAAAGCCATCATTTCTAATTCACTTGTAATATGCTTCACTTTTCAATTAAAAAGTGCAGTATAAAATATTATATTTATAGCATTGTAAGAAGTTATACATTGTGACCCCCCATGAATTTCAAAAGAGATAGATGTTCTTAGTTGAACTTTTCTAAGTAATGTCTAAATCAATACAATCTGAAAAGTGGATTATTCCATTACATCTATTGAAAAGTGCTAGCTAATGAAACATATTTGCTCTCCTCCATAATATGGAAGAAAATACAAATATCTGATTTTCATTTGCTGCTGTGTTATCAGCAGCAATTATTTTGTTAGACAGCGTAGAGATTTTTGTATTTGGGAGATTTTTTTTACCATTTAAAAGCCTATAACTTCACTTCATTTGGAAAATGGGGTAACATAGGATCTGTGAAGTGAAACTCACAATATAAAGTAAAGCTGGTGAGAAATCACAAAAAAGGAGAAGCCTGTTCTTTAACTGAAACCAGTCACTCTGAATGAATCAGGCAAATTTCACAGACAAAAAAAATTAATAAGTGCTTGCTCTCCTAATTTTGAAAATATGTTTTTCCTTTGAAATCTCACTGGCAAACTTCAGGCATCTTCCCAATGTAATTTTAGAGTTTACTGCTTCTGAAGCTATGGTCCCAAGTGAACTTACCATGACAAAAGTAGCATAGGACAAAAAAATTGCACGTTTTTAGTATAGAAACTCTGTGGAAAGAAACTCCAGGCTAGTGTTTGGACATAAAGAAGGAAGTGCTTTTTCACAGCAGTACTTGAGATGTGTTTTGTCATGGATATCCATTCAAAATAAAAGCCCCATGAGTTTGCTTTTTGGACAGTAGGACATTTCATTTCCCTTTTAACAGAAGGGATCATAGATCAAAGGAAAGCAGCCAGGTGGGTCAGAGGGAAAGACCAGCATTTCCTGACCCTATTACTTGTTTACAGATAAACATCAGACAGCTGTAAAAGTGACAATATGTTTTCACAAGAGCAAGAAGGAAATAGAATTGAAAAAATCTAAAGAAACAGAATTATATATCCAAATTTGAAATTCTTGAGTTTGTTTAATAATGAATGTTTCTATAGAGATTTAGAATATTTTCAATATTATGTCTCTATCATTTATTTGTATTGTCTCATTTATTAAATTCAAATGAAAGGAGTTTTTCTCTATAGAAGGTCTAAAGAAACCAAAAAGTCATCTTTATGTAGTTTGTAGTGACTTTGCAGTGAGGGTCTGCATCAGACCATGCTACCAGATCATCTCATGCAACATAGAGAGCAATGACATTTGCACACTGTAGAGTTAGATATCCCATACTGAAAGGCCCTGACTGCAAATTCAGCATCAAGATTACATTAAACTCCTAAAATATGCTGAGTGAGGTTCGGTTTCTGAGTTTGTTCCTCCCTTACATTTCATGTGGTATATTTCTCAAACAGGGAACCTGCTCATTCTCTCTGTTTACCAGTAGATAAAGTAGAACTGAAAACACTGTGTTGTACTGGAACGTGAAGAAGTTCAGAGTTCAAAACAATTGCTTGCTACAAAAATAAAGGAAGGCCTCTCCTATGAAATCTATGAACTCGAAACAGGGATACAGAACTAGTCGTTGCCAATAACTTTAACTTCATTTATCTATATTTGGCAAAAATTGTGCTGCAGCTGGAGATGAAATGCTGAGCTAAATAACTGCAGCGACGTGAGCTCCAAAACAGCAATTACTAAGCTGTGCTGCCTTGTGTAAGATTTTACTTTTATTTATTGTATTTAAAGAAACTCTCTATCTATGTTCAGTACAACAAGAACTGCCTGATCAAATAATGCCTGATTGCAAGGCCTCTCGGCTCCACTGTCAATATAATTCAGTGTTTAGTAAGGAAAACATGTTTTTCATGAAGCCAAACTACAATGCTGTGCATGGCAGTTTTATCGTTCTACATACCTTTACATTGTCTCTAATTGCAAGGAGTAACTCATATTAAACCTAAATTTGGCTTATCACAGATGATGAATGTATTTTTTTCTTACTATTAGAAAAGCTAATATTTTTAAAAGGCTAAAAGAAAGGGGCACACAATCCCTTTCTTCATGGTTATAAGAACAAAAAACCCATATTAATAATGTTGTTGGAGGAACTGCTCACCATCATTGTTTCTATCATCTATCTTTTTTAAAAAGAGAACAAGGAAGTTGGGGGCATGTTCCAGGTGGATGTTTTTGTTCTCAAAAGAGAAGCCCAGTTAGCTGTAATTATGGCTGATCTGTAGTACTAACTCCACACATGTGTCTACTATCACAGTGCAGCCTCACAGTGGCCTCTCTCTAAAGCACTTCATCTAGGGACATGTTGACATTTCAGAGAGAGAAAAGGAGAAAATTAAGTGACATATGAGTATTCTTCTAGTTGTTCAGGAAAATGGATGCTGACGCCATAAATCTAGCTCCTTCCCAAAAAGTAATGTGACTGAAATAATATCACAATGCCAGAAAAGCTGACTAATTGTCTGGATTCCAAAACTGACATAATTTTTCCAAGATGACATAGTATTATTAGTAGTATCCAGTCCCTCAAACAGTGAGTTTTGTCCTCATTGACCGTATTTCTAACTCTCTTCTCTTTACTTGCACAGACAGAAATCCTGATAGAGACTCCTCCCTTCTTTCAATTTCTTGGTCATTCTTGAGCTTTTTAACCCTCACAAACACAAATTCTTTCACTATCTGTCATTTTCTACATGCAGTCAGCAGCATTTCTTTGGGACAAACATTTCTTTGGGACAAACTGCCTTTCAGCAGATGGTTCCCAAACATTTAGGGCCAGTGGATCATTGCTGTTCTTCAAATTAATCAAAATTACCCAGCACTTGTCTGCAGACCATCTCCCATGACTCAATTGACTGACCATGAGCCACTGATGAATACAAATCTACTGATCTATTGTATGCAGAACTGGTGACATTTGGTCCTCATCATCTGCATCCTGGAAGCACCTCAGTCAGAGAAAGTAGCCACATGGATTATAGTAGGTCATATTGTTTAATTTCTCACTAACTTCATCAATGTTAGATTTTTCTGTGCTTAGGGAGAACCAAGCTGTATGTTTATATGTCCTGGAATACTTCTATATCTAGTTCAACATCCTGGCAAAGGCAAGAACTGGAGGTTTGCCTCTTGTCACCTCCTCTCAAATTTTGGGCCTGCCTTGTTTCATTGAATAAATCTTAGTCCAGCACTATACATACAGATACATCTTTTGCTCTTATTTTGTTACTCCAGCGTAGATCTTGTGATTCCATCCTCTGTTAAATTGCTTGACTTCTGGGTAGAAAGGAAGGAAAAGCAAGGTGAAGCAAGCCAAAGAAAGGGATGCAAGTACTGTACAAATCTTCAGAACTTTTGACGGAATTTATCCACCTTTCATTAGTGGATATAGTCTGTCAAAGCCTTGCTTCTTTCTTCATTTATCCATACTACAGGTCACTCTTGCAGTTCTGTAGACATAATGTAGAAATATTTCAATGTTAACCTACAAAAAATCACCACCAAAATCATCTACAAGCTATAGTTGTTCTCATAGTACTGGTTAGTATAGGAGGCCTTTCAGAATGGAAGTGAGGCATCGCTAAGCACATGCATCTAGCAGCCATTTGCACCCCTAGATCAGGTCTGTTGGATTGACTGGGAAGCTAATTCCAAAGTCCCTCTAACTTGCTATTCCAGTCTGAACAGGTCAGTGATTAGCTGCTCTTCTCAGCCAGGTCCTTGTACCTTGAAGGACATGAAAACCACATTTCAGTTTACTCTTCCTTTGCAGAGTCACTAAGAGATGGCAGAGTTAAACATTTCAACAGACATCATTTTAAACTCAGTAAGCCAAATGAGCCAAAGCATTCCAACATCAGTGCTAATGCTTTTAAAATACAGTTTGTTTTTTGTTTTTACATCAGAAAGCTCATACTTACATGGACATCCTGCCGAAAAGAGAGACTGCACACATATTTCCAGGGTAATCTAACTTGTACCAGAGGCTGCTAGGGATTAAATGACTGGATGTTAAGGATGTTGACATTCTGATATATGGCTCTCTGCTTCTACTTTAACATCTTACAGCCATTGCACATGTTGAATGTTGTTTGGGCTGTGGTGTTTCAACATAACACAAAGCAGGAACTACAGCAACATATAATTTACAATGGAGAGTCTACATTTTACTTTCACATATAGAACACATAGCGAATTCTTCCTTTTAAAGTAAAGTTTCCTTGTCCATTCATCACACACCACTAATCACCACCACTTAGGCATCTTAAAGAAAATGATGTACCATGTATCAGAAAAACTGACAGGGCAAATGACTGAAATTGAACACATCTGTGCAAATTGTGAAGAAACTGCAGGACTGTTAAACAAACAATAATAATGGCAGTTACATTTCTTTTCTAAAAATGGAATCATTCCCCTGCCATTTACAACAGTTTAGTATTTATGCACCTCCACAATTCTTCAAACAACTATTCTTGAGTTGTTCCAAGGCCTAGACTGTGGTTCTGTCTCTCTGGAAAGATCAACAACTAGACAAGCACATAACAAAATAACATCCTGCC
>NW_008240221.1:3619423-3642353 GCF_000691975.1 Corvus brachyrhynchos
TCTGCTTCAGAAAGATTTTCGTGCACACAGATGATTGTACTTATTCTTTGCACTGAGATCTACCCTCCATTATCTAATTTGCTACCTTTTATATCTTCTATTCCATTCTTAGCTATTAAATAGGAAAGACTATGGTGTTGAAACTTGTGTTAATGTATATGATTACCTTGGCAATGGAATTATTTGGTATCTTCTTCTTCAAATTGCTGATATGTATTGACTGTTCTTTGTCCTCTACAGAGTTTTCCTCCTCTGGGCTACAGTGTCAACTCTTTTGTTCCCAGTTCCTCTGTAGTAGACTGGACATAAAGTCTGTCACCTCAACAACCACTCAGATAGAGACACAAGAAAATAAAAGTCTTCTACACCAAGGAGCTTCTTCTGGAGCAGAAAGCATTTCAGCTGAAAGTCATGTGGTAAGATATAGGCAGCTCATAGTTTTTCCCACTCCTGCCTCAAGTAGACACTGTGCTTTGCCCTTGTAGAGATGAGCATCTTCATTCACATGGGGTGCTGACATCCTGTTTTTGTAAGTTAGCTGCAGTGCAGGTAAATTACTGTCACAGCAGTAAGGCAATTCCCATTTCCACACTCTTCTAATCTGCCTCTGCCTCACTTCAGCTCTTTATGCTGATTTGAGACAGTAATTCTTTCATTTTTATGCCAGCTGAGAGCCAGGCTCACCAGCCTCTGAGCTTATGGTGTATCACCTCTGTGAAGCTCATGGGTTTTTTTGTTTATACCACAGAATTCACTTTCACCTGTTAAAAGAATAACTTAGCTCCATACGTGGGAACATCCTGCATATTTCAACCAAGCATAGCATTGCTGTCATTCTGGCCTGACTATTGCCAGTGACTATTCAGACACAAGACAGTGATAAACCTGATACTGAAGCTAAACTGTCTTTTACAAGGAAGTGCACTATTGATAGCTTGTAACCTGCAATCATTTAAAAGGACAAGCAAAATCATATTGGACGCCATGAATTGTGGTTTCAGACAAGGAAATAACTGAGTATCTCATATTATTTGACAGCAAACATTTTCTGAAGGGAAACTATTGTCCTAACCTTTCTAAATAAGAAAAAACAAAATACATGAAAAACAATTTATGAGGCTTACACGAGACTCAAGGCCCTCAATTTTTATTTGGTTGGTTGGCCTGTTGGGACTTTTTCCTTGTTATGGAGATATTTTCTTTCCTTATAGTGAGTGTGATATTGTTAATACAAAAGGATATACTGTTGATAGTAGATCTGCCCTGAATACAAAAGGATATACTGTTGATAGTAGATCTGCCCTGAATATCATTCAACTAAATTTAGCTATAAGGTCAGAAATAAAAGTTACCCTGTTATTAAATCCATATTCTAGCATAAACACTTTGCTAGCCCTTTTCTTCATATGTCAGACAGAAGCTGAGGGGAGGCAATAGTGAGGGACAATAACAATGGAGCCTCATTTGTCCTAAAACATTGCATTAAACTTAGTTTGTAATTTTATTTGCCAAGCTGAACTGTTTTCCCTTAAATTCCCAAGGGCCACCTGGTGAATCAAGAGAGTATGAGAGTGAAGATTAAACAGATTTCCTTTCCTACACTTCCACTCAGGTGAGGGGGAAGGGCTCCAAAGAACCAGAAAATTTTAACTGCATTTTTTTGAGGAAAAAAATAAAAAATTAAGATGGTGTCTTTTAATTTGCTAATTAACAACTTTTACTGTGGAGAATACTGCCAAAATGGTTGAGATTATTTGATAAAGATTCATTAGAGAAGAAGAAAAATAGAAATTAAAGGAATGAAGATCTTAGATAATTCAGAATGTTCCACTGAAGCCAACAGAGCCAAGGATGCAATTTAGGGTGCATAGTTTCCAAATTTTTGTTTCCTGTATTTTCACATATTGCCTACTAAAGCAGTCATTTCTAGAAACTCGATAGGTGCTGTGGGCTGATTATACGACAAATCAAGATCAGGTGAAATAACACACAGCATTTGCCAAAAAGTATAATTTTGAGAATCCTGAAATTATTTCTGGATTTGCAGTGAACGAGTGCAATAAGGGTTTGAGAGCTAGATGCTGATAATGTTGCTATCTATGGCTCTCCTTACTTAGTCTCTTCCAGTTATTACACCTCTACCCAGACACAAGAGACTGGTTCCATTCTGTCCTTCACTAAACACAGTTTTAACCCAAACCACTTTTCTCCAAAGAGAAGGTCCTAGACATTGAACTAGGCATTTAGACTATTCAGGCACTCTCTACTGTTATTTTAATATTCCTTGAGTTGACAAGAAAATAGCACAGTAGCCTAATGGCTACTGAGCCTGTAGACTACCTTAGCCTCAGGGACTGTTCTGAACCAGTCATAACATGACCTGAATATTTTGTTAAAATCTTTCATTTTTTCAAGCAAATGTCTTAAAAAGAGACTGCCAATCAACCTAAACACTAACATCCTCAATCTGGTTTTGGTGATGTCTCACATTAATTTGTTATTTATCAACCCAGTGAGTAAATCACAGTTTAGCCCAGTGGTTAGGGCCTTGCTCTAAGAAACATGAAAGTGGCTTCTCATCCTCTTCCACTGATAAAGTCATTAATGCAATTGAAACAGTAATGACTTAAGAGCATTTTTACCAGATGGCTCATATTTTCTACTATGAGTAAGACACCAGGATTCAGTCTTTACTAGGAGAAAAGAGGGAATGTCTCCCACACTGAATAAGGATCAATACTCAAGGTAGACTGAGCATGGAGGAAGAAGAGAGGTAAAAAGGAGATAATGATGGAAATTACCGTCTCAGGTCAAATAGACAGTAGGTTAAAAGTGGGATTAAAATTCAATTCCTGTCAACTGGAACACAGACTCAGTTACTACAAAGCCTTGCCTGCCCTCACTTCTTTTACTGCTAGTTTTCCTACCTTATCAGACACATTCATCAAGCCACTTCAGGTCACCTGGCTTTAGAACCTAAACGTGCATTGACAAATTGTCGCTAAGATCCATTTCTGGAGACATTTCTTCCTCTTAACCTGGGATAGGCTTTAAGATGGTTGAGGTGAAACATCCCTCCAGATTGCAGTGTTTGACTAAAAGAGGGGCCTGTAGTGATGAGACTGAGCTGGCATGACTCCATTTCAGATGCCTCAACTATACAAGAGAAACCTCTATAATCCAGCTGCCCTGTCCACGTACAACACCTGTTTGCCCTACAGAGATATCATGATAGTTACTGCATGTTCCAAAATCTTCAGAAAAGGTATCAAATACTATTTTCACCGCTTTGCAGTCAGATTCAAATTCATCTATAGGCTGCTATTACTCTTCAATTCTTAAGAAACCCATCCTAAATTTTTACAGAAGTTTCAGTTAGCAATGAAGCTAAGCTCCAACAACACAGTAACCATCCTTAACAGCTGGCTTTTTTAATGGCATCCAAGACAAAGAATAGAAAATGTTTCAGTGATGCTGACCAAAGAGATGTGCCATCTCTTCATGAATAAGAGAAGGGGAAAAGCACTCCACAACTGAGCATACTCACCAGCTGGAAGAGAGGGAGAGGCAGCGGGCAGGTGCAAAAAGCCATTTTGGGGCTCTAGCTGGTTTTCTCTGTATTCCAAAGGACAAACAGCAGAAGAGCTTTCTGTGAAAAGAGACGAATCTAGATTTAGTCCAGAAGTGACTAGTCAATTAAAAGGGATAGTATCCAAACTCACACATTTTTAAAGGATTAGGCCCATCACACACACACTGTTTTTCAATATTGTTCTCTGCAATAAAAACCGAGATTGTTTTCTGAACAGGATGCCAGCTGCTTCCTGTTCATGCTACTAATACATAACACTGCCATTGTATCCCATCAAGGGATCTTCACTCTGATCACCAGCCAGCAGAACAAATGCACTATATTAAGTAAATCCTCATAAAAAGCTACAGAATCGATTGGTGTAATTCAGCCCAGTCACACTGACTTCAGCAACATTTTACTCCAGCTTAGGACCTAATCTGATTTATAATTTATCTTTCACATGATTAACTAACTGTTGTACACTTATACATAAGAAATCCAATTCTATAGGTTATGTGTGGATCACACAGTTAGTCGCACTTATGTATTATGAACTCTCAGGTGCACTTGCTATGAAAAGGTACAAAAACAGCAGAAACCTTCCTGTGGCATGAGCTGTCTTGCTCTCCTTTGCCATAAAGAAGCAGCTCTGACCTTCTGCAACTCTTGCTGTGAGCACCCCCTTCCCTCCCAAGAGGCAATCTTCCCCAAGAAGCCACGGCCCCATTCCATGTAACTCAAAACTGCTGTTACCATGGTTAATATTTCTGACTTGATTGGCACCGCTAGTAATTGAACTGCAGTCTCTTGAGCACAGCAAGCTCTATTCATTAGCCCCTATTGTGTCAGGACACTGCATCAACCCACATTATTTTTCTGTGTTAAGGGGGAAAAAATCAGCCATGAATACAAAGTTATGTTGCCACACAAGATTATGCAGTTTTGCTCTTGGATTAATTTTATGAAATGAAATAAAATATTGCACATAAATTTTATTTATGTCAATAACAGTGCAATATGGGATAAGGCACCTTCATTCTGACCGCATAATATTATGTACATCTAAAACCCAAAATAATTTAGTATCAGCTTTATAAGAAAACTTTTGGTTTCATCACCGTATTAACAAAACCTTTGCAGTCTCCTGTCTCATTTTCTCACAGTTTATATAGAGTTACTCTTTATATGAACTTGCTGGTTTGAGTCTATATGTGGTGGAATGTTATATAAGTAATGAAAAGAACAATATACCAGAAGGTTTCCTGTATAAGGAACAGGACAGATAAGCTTTAAAATGCACCTTCCAATTGCCTGTTCAAACCAAGACTTTATATATTTTGTAGATTTTAGTAGATTTTATAGATGACACTATGGTATATATAAAGAAATTAGACCAATTAGAAATTATTTCATAAACCCTGACAATTTTGAGCTGACAGTTTAATAGAAGTAGCCCAAAATATGAGAAATATTTAGTATTCTGATCCCATAAAAACTTCCATAAATTGATAACCTCCAACATCAAGGAGATGGCCATACCAGCAAGTTGTTCCATAGTGATCCTTCTGTTCATCCTGCTGCATTTTTATTGTACCAAATACCCTCTTGGTTTCATCTTTGCAAAAGTTTTCATGTTTTGTCTGTTTTATTCCTTTTTCCTGTCTCCCTTAGACAGGACCATGAGAGATGTCTGAGAAATATTCATCGCATAGATTCTTTCCCATGGGGAAAAGGGAAAATGAGAAGACAGTAAGAGAAATGTAGGTGTTAAAGAAAAAAAGTTTTGCTTTACTCCATCAGCCTTCCTTGGCATTGTGAGATGGATCTTGGAAAACTGAAGAGTTTGCAGGACTTCAGAAATGTGAGCTAGAGAAAGGTGGATGCAAGAGAGAGCAAGAGACACTGTCAGATACAGACAGCGGACAAACTGCTTCTCATAGTAGCTTGTTATTAAGTGGAGTAAGATATTCTTCACACTCTCAGTGCCAAGATTCTCACCTTTCCACAACTTACACTCTGTCTTGAAAAAGCAGTAATTTATTCCAAATTTCTTCAGTTTCCAGCCTCACCTGAGTCCACTGTATTATGTAGAGACAAATATAACAAGTCACACAAAACAATACATATTCTAGCAGAGACGCACTCATACAACACAACAGTGCAAAAGAGCAGCACTAAGAGATCTGCCTTCCCAAGGTCACAGGATGGATGGCCCTGTCAGTGGTTCTGACCTGTTTCAGCTCTCTCTGAGAATGTTCAGTACTTGGAACATCAGAAAAATCTAGTTGTGTCCCATTTTACACAAATTATTATAGAAGCACACAAAATTGGTGGCACTGTATATTTAGATCCTTTTCCATAGCATATAGATAACAACACTTATCTTTCCCTTTATCATTGTAAAACTTATTTTGTATTTGCAAGGTATTTGGTTGATAAGACCAGAAGTTGCCAAAAGAAAATTCATGGCACTGTGAAAATTCCTTATCTGGTGCATGCCTGCTGCTAGGACTGCATATGAGGAGCACTAAGAGTGACAAATAGACTGTGAAATGCAGTGTTAACTGAACCTGCTTCATTTTGAGTGAGCGATTCTCTGATGCCTAATATGCTGATTGAGCCAACCTATCAAGGTTCTGAGGACACACACTATCTCCTCCTTCCCCACATCAAGTTTAGATTAGATGGTCTAATAGATTTAAAGTCATTAGAGAGAGGACTGGCCAGCAGAAAATAACAAAATACTCATTTCTTAAGAAAAAATGGTTAAAACTAATTATTGATCATCTGTCTCATCCAGCAGTATATGTCCATGCCTACAACCAATGTAGGCACCCTTTGAAAAACCATTATATGTGATCAAGTAATAGTTTTCATAGCACATATGCCAATGGATATGTCTGCAGGCATCAGATCAAGGCCTGTGGCTCTCACAGTACTAATGCATTCACACTTCTGATTACCTCATTTCCCAGCTGTAAGTTGTTTTAAATGTAATCTTCTGTTAATTTGTCTTTGGGCATGCATAATCTATACAGCTACATGTCTTCTTGTACTTAGTTTGCATTTTAGGGTTAAACTGATAACTTGATGCACCAGCCCACACCCAGTACCAACAGCCATGTGCTCCCAGAGCATGGCACACGTGCTCCTGTAGCTTTCTGAGATCTTTCTTTCTTTCTTTCTCCAGGGCTCTATTAGGCAGAGCATTGCCAGTAGGTGGAAGGAAGTGATCCTGCCCCTCTATTCAGCTCTAGTGAGGCACATCTGGAGTTCTGTGTCCAGTTCTGGGCTCCTCAGTGCAAGAGAGACATGGAGCTCCTGAAGCAGGTCCAGCAGAGGCTACGAAGATGATTACAGGACTGGAGCATCTCTCTTACAAGGAAAGGCTGAGAGAGTTGGGCCTGTGTATGTTGCAGTGGGGATCCTGCAACACGCATATATCAAACCAGGAGTCCCGTGGAAAGGAAATATATATGGACAGACAGATTCTTGATAGCTGTTTCACTATCTCCTCCTTCCCCACATCAAGTTTAGATTAGATGGTCTAATAGATTTAAAGTCATTAGAGAGAGGACTGGCCAGCAGAAAATAACAAAATACTCATTTCTTAAGAAAAAATGGTTAAAACTAATTATTGATCATCTGTCTCATCCAGCAGTATATGTCCATGCCTACAACCAATGTAGGCACCCTTTGAAAAACCATTATATGTGATCAAGTAATAGTTTTCATAGCACATATGCCAATGGATATGTCTGCAGGCATCAGATCAAGGCCTGTGGCTCTCACAGTACTAATGCATTCACACTTCTGATTACCTCATTTCCCAGCTGTAAGTTGTTTTAAATGTAATCTTCTGTTAATTTGTCTTTGGGCATGCATAATCTATACAGCTACATGTCTTCTTGTACTTAGTTTGCATTTTAGGGTTAAACTGATAACTTGATGCACCAGCCCACACCCAGTACCAACAGCCATGTGCTCCCAGAGCATGGCACACGTGCTCCTGTAGCTTTCTGAGATCTTTCTTTCTTTCTTTCTCCAGGGCTCTATTAGGCAGAGCATTGCCAGTAGGTGGAAGGAGGTGATCCTGCCCCTCTATTCAGCTCTAGTGAGGCACATCTGGAGTTCTGTGTCCAGTTCTGGGCTCCTCAGTGCAAGAGAGACATGGAGCTCCTGAAGCAGGTCCAGCAGAGGCTACGAAGATGATTACAGGACTGGAGCATCTCTCTTACAAGGAAAGGCTGAGAGAGTTGGGCCTGTGTAGACTCGAGAAGAGGTGTCTGAGAGTGGATCTCATCAATGTCTTTAAGTCTCTGAAGGGAGGGTGCCAAAAGGTTGAAGCCAGGCTCTGCTCACTGGTGCTGGGCAATAGGACAAGAGGCAGTGGGCAGAAACTGATGCACAGGAGGTTCCAACTCAATATGAGGAAGAACTCTTATGCAAGGGACCATGCACCAGAACAGGTTGCCTGGAGGGGTTGTGGAGTGTCCCTCACTGTACATATTCAAGAGCTATCTGGACACAATCCTGTGCCATGTGCTCCAGGATGATCCTGCTTAAGCAGGGAGATTGGACCTTATGCCCCACTGTGGTCCCTTCCAACCTTACCCAGTCTGTGATTTCTGCTCTTTCACAGCCTCATCACCATGTGGGATTTGTAGCATTAAGTAGCCCCACAAGTGGTCATCTCTGGTGTGCATTAACTATACACCCTTTGTTTCACAATTTACGCAGTCCTCTTCAAGCTCCTGCTGGGACCACTGCAAGCATATCTCATGTATGAGCAGACTGGTTATTTTCATGCACGTCAGCTTTCATTCTTTTTGTTGGCCATCATGCCTGCTACATAAATAATCATGGTTTAAGAACAGAGCTAAATTCTATTCCTCTGTTTGACATACTGAACTAACTGCGTATATTCTCAGCTCAGCTTTTTAGAGCAGTTTGTAAACAGCACAAAACCCAGATGTGACTCAAAGGACACTCTCATGTAAATATAAAGAGTCATAATTCAAAGTACGATGTTAAGTTTCAGTAATTCACACCAATTTGAGCTTTCCACTTCAGTGGCAACAAGCATGACCTGACAAATACTACTGTGTAAATTTGTATAAAATTGAGTACATTACAAGGTATTAAAATCATAATAATAGCAGTGGACTTTTCCCTGGAGCCCAGTACATACAGACAGATTTTCTAAAGCGCCTGAGGAATGTAGGTGCATAGGCACTACTGCAGATCAGTGGGATTTCCATGGCTAAATCCCTAGGACCTTTTGGAATCAGTCCCTTGCAATTACTAATTCAGGTACAATATACAGTTATTCACTTCTCTATTTTAATATACATAAAACAGCAGGCTGCATTTGGTCTGATGCTGAGTCACACCTGCCTACGTACCTTTGCAGTGAGATAATAGACGTTGGTAAAGTCATCTCTAATGGGAGAGAGAGCATCTGAGTCTGTCTGTGGTTGTTTATTATCTTTGCTTCTATTCTCTTGGGTTTTTTCTCTTTTTGTTCAGCATCTCCCATTCTTGAGATAATTTTTTCATGTGTGTTTTGATATACACAGAGTTTTTATTCTTGGCCACACACTCTTTTCTCTCTGCATCACCAGGCTGAATTCAGAAGGAATTAGTGACTTAGCTGCTTCCTTCTCCAGGTTGTATTTATGATAATGATGACAGTATTTGGGTTAACTCCTTCTTGTTTTCTGATAGAACTGAAGCAAAATTAAATGTGTCTGTTAGCCAGACACTAGGGAAGTTTTTGGAGTTAGAGGTATGTCAGTGGTACTAGAGCACTGTCAGGGACAAAAGAGACATAGTCAAGCAACCCCTATAACTCTCCACCCATACCCATCCAGACTTACTCTCCCTCACATTCCCAGAAAGGAATCCCAAAAAGGAGGGATTCTGTCCCAGACAGTCTTGCAGAGCCCACTGATTGGCAGCATTCATTACATTACACCTCTATCCATTACAGCACAATATCCATCAGTGAAGGAGCAAATCATTCATATATCACAAGGCAGTATTGTGCCTGCATTATGGAAAGGGATTGCTCCTGGAGCAAACATCAAGTGCTGGGAGAGAAGCTCCTAGCAGGAAACTGCGCAGGAGGTCGTCTCACTGTGAGCCCTGAGAGATGACAGACATGGATACAAAGAGATGTGCACTGGTCAACAGCTGCTTGGACACACTGCTTGCTGTTAAGTATAGGATTCCACTGAATAAAACGGTCCCTGTTTCACTCCACAAATGTGAGGAACAAGTGCAGCGGAGTCCAGGTGTATGGATGCTGTTCACTGCACTAACACTGAACCGGCTTCAAAACGGTTTTGTTTAAGTATTCAAACAAACAATAAAAATAAAAGTCTTTTTAGTAAAATATTATCTTAATATTTTACCCAGAGCCCCAAAGATATAAGCCATGTGAGGATCGAATCCTCAGAGTTCAGCTCCTTCACAACTGGAAAGCAGTAAGATTTAATTACTTTATGGCTGGAAGATAAATAACAGTCCCTGTAAGAAACTGCAAGTAGTATTGCAAGAGATTAGCCTTATTTGGTTTTGTTTTCTTCTACACAGGGTAATATAGTTGCTGAATCATTATTAATAATTGTTTATGTCACAGTCATGCCTTAAGCAACCCTCCAGGACAAATACTAAAAAGGATAAACCCTAAGCAATAGCTCCAGCAGGACAAGGGAGATTGTGTTTTCCCTGAACCTGGAGCCTCTTGCACCTCCAGTTGAGCTGCTCCCCAAATTGCCAATGCCGCCCGTGTGTGTGGTACATGGGGTGCTACGGAGCAAGTGGTACTACCTGCCTTTCTTCTCCTGTGGAAACTCAATCACCCCTCAGCTCCTTAACTCCCCAAGAGATCTGTCAACAAAAATAAAGCAAGCCTGGCATGCACTCAGCTATGCTGGTCAATCTGAATAACTCCCTAGCTTTGGTATCAGGCACCATGCAGTTCCCACTCACCTCAGTAGGAGGGAACTGGCCCTGTGCATTGCCCAATTTATCAACATGATACATGCAGTCTGTCTGGAAGATAGACAAGGGGACATATTGCAGTGACATACGAACTTTTTTCAAGTTGTGCATCCTAGGAGAGAGATTACATGATGAACATGTGCATTATGCCTCTTCCAGCTTGTGCTTCTGAGATGAACTGTGATGTCCTTCCTGAAGAAAAGTTGCATTTTATCTCACAGATAAAGCTGGCTACCCTTTCAGGAGGAGCCTCTCAGAATTCAGTTCTCAGGTACTTGAGTGCCTAATGAGAAGAGATTCATAACCCTTTGCCTGATGAGATTTTGTGTTGTCTTTCTCTTTGGGGAGAGGTGAAGTAGTACATTTACATTCAGAGAAAGGCAAATAAAAAGGAGCAAGCCTTGTGATGTAAAACCGTCACAGTCCCTGCCTGCCTCCTAACAAAGATGTTTGCAAAGGCAATTCCACCTCATTTCCATGCTTCCCCTCTAATTCACCATCACTTGAGAGAGAAGAAAGAGCAGACAACACACAGTAATTTTTAAAAGGCATTAGGAATAATATTGTGACAAACAAGTCAGCAGCATTTCAACACCTCCAAACACAGAATGGCAGAAGTGCGCCTGTCAAAGCACAGCTACAGAACAATTTCTGGACTTGCCATCCCCAGTGTAAAGTACGAAGGTGGGAAATCTCCAGGAACCTAAAAGACACATAAAGCAGCCTTCCTTCTCCCAGCCAAATTGATCAGGGGGCCTTTTCACTTCTTATACCTTCAAAAACTTCCCTTCCAAATGTAGTGGATGTCAGCATTATTATGAAATCTGCTACACCTGGACTGCACTATTGCTGAAAACAGATTATCTGAAGATAGTAATCTTTTAATAACATCTTTTCAAATTATCTGTTCTCCTCTTGTCATTGATATGTTGTCATATGCTCAAAATTCATTATAAATATTGATGCTAAGGTTGTGTACCTGGCTGGAGAAAACAGGTTAGCGTGGGAGTTTTTAAGAAATCACTCACAAAAAATAGCCCTCTTAAAAATAAATATATTAATATATGGGTAATAAATAATCCAGATTAGCTAGACTTTGTTAGTTAGACTAACAAAGAGGTTGGCAGTGGATATAGCTTAGACTGTGTTGAAGTATGATTTAAAATGATAGGTGCCTTAATCCAGTTTTTTACATTCACACTGCTTACTCCAAGGCTGCATGAACTTGTATCTCACCTGGTCAGTCCCAGGAACAGGAAAAAGTCCATATCCTGAGACCCTTAACTCACATCAATTCTTTCATCTGCACCCTTGCTCCCCTAATGCCAGGACCTCTCTAGGTAACACATTTGGGCTGGTGGCTCAGAGTTGCTCAGACAATGGGCCAGCTGGATGCTATCACCAGGTACAGAGCATCCAGACCTGTCCATGTGGAGCATCCTTTTGCCCTAAAGCATAAAATTTGAGATCTTAGCTCTTCAATGGTAGCCACTGGGTTACCCCAGGGCTACCAGGCTTGCACCTGAGTTTTGCTCTACAGGGCTCCAAGGAAAAAGTAAAATGCATTGGTAATGTCCTTTCTCTACTCCAGCTGCATCTGTGTTATGCTACAGCTCTGCACATATGAGCAAACTGGAGATCTTTTTCAGACTAGAGTTCTTTCCTTAGGCGTGGCCCAGCCCTCATTCTAACATAGTCAATACCTGAACAGGATGGCCATATCCTGACTGCTTTTTAGGGATAATTCTTGTTACATGTTCTGTTCCATCCATCTCTAGCTATGTGCTGGTTAAATCCATTACAGGGACCTTGCTGGCAGTTTATGTGTGGAAAATCACATATCAATGCTTGAGCATACACTGCTAACCCAGGTTAGGTGTAGCTTCTGTGTCCTCAGCTGCCTAGGCAGAGATGAACCCAACATACCCACTGTTGCCCTGGGCTATCAGCACAAAGTCTCACTGTGGCCTGCTCCACTCAATATTCCAGGAGCAAAAATTTGGGTCCACTTTTTGCCCTGAACACACCCACACATGGTGCTCAGGAAAGCCTGGGTGGCATTTAACACTGAGGTTGGTAAACCAAGACTTGGAAAGCGGTTTGAACTAGGACTGGCTAAGGTGTTGTATTTTAAAGTGTATCAAGACACTCCAAAAGAAGCGAAAATAATGGGGTTTCCACATAATGGCTATAGACGTCAGAGCAGCCTGAAGTAAAAGGCATAGTTTTGTTACTTTGATACTCAGTTTCCATGCAGCCTTTTAAATCAGCCTACTCAAAATCCAAACACACTGCCCTCTGCACAGAACCACAATGCACACAAAAAGGAATATGAAATGCAATTTGGAGAGACAATATTAGGTTGGAAAATTTTGGACTATTTCTCTTACAGACACAATCAGTGCCAGTTTTGTGTATTTTTCTACCTGCATGAACGAAATAATTACCAGACTACAGCATTCTGCAGTAATGATCATTAACTGCAGTAGCAATATTGCAGACTCTAGGGCCTTATTGTAATCTTCCTCATTTCAGTGTTAAACTACTCTAACTTCATTAGCTTCACTGGAGATACTCCACTTTACACCTACATAATTGAGAGCAGAATCAAGCCTCCACTGCTTTGGAAAATACTGGGTAGTGCAGCACTTTTCAAATAAAATGTAATTAACATGAAATTCTAGATCCATATTGCAATTTGCAGAATGATCACTGTGGGTGCAACATGACTTCCAACTCCCTCTCTCATCTTAATTTAGTTAGAAATAGGGCTGCTTGTGTAATATTTTCTCCATAGCAGCAAACAGAGGCATATTTCTTTTCTTTTCCTATTGTTATTTTTTTCTCTTTATAAATCTTTGTCAACAAAGGATTACTAGCTCACCTGAGAGAGGCAGTTAAAGTCAGATACTTGCCCATAATTAGGGAAACTTGGAATCCTTGACAGTGAACACCTGGCTTCTCATTACTACCTGAATTTTATACTTCCAAGTGTTAATCTCTCCTCAGGGTTTGCCTAGGAGTTTCATTCTGGTATTCAATGAAACCATCAGGTTTTCCAGGCACTGACACCTTTGAAATGTTTTCCACATGGGAACCAATATGAAACATGTGTGATTATTACTGATTTTGCTGCGTTGATTTCTATTATGGTAGCTCCCTGAAAAAAATAGTACAGACAGCAGTAATAAAATCTTTCATTGAATAACTTTATATAGCAGGAAGAGTTGTGTTTAAAGGGGCTGGTTTGATTGGGGGGAGGGGGAGGCATTGCTATGATGAATGGTGTTATCATGATTATAACTTGGTTTAAAGGATTCTAAGAACTTGCACATTTTTTAACCTTGAGAGTAAGTTCTACCAGCACTTCTTTCCTTTTAAAAGCCATCACTGCTTCCATTCCTCATAGCTCTAGATGAAATAGGTGGGCTAGCTGGAACCTGGGAGCATGCTGATCGTGAACTCCCACCTAACACTACAGGGCTACAGTTCAGGCAGATTGCTATAATTTCCTTTACTGAGTGCAGAGTTTTCTTCCCAACCTTTACCAGCCTTATGGGCAGGAAAATTTTCTCATTCCTACAAGACCAAATGTGTTGGTAACTTTGTACTTTTTACCCCAGACACTGGAAAACCCAGGCAAAAGGATATCTTTGTGGCTTTTCTTCTGTTAACCAGAAGGATTTACTATCCTGTGCCTGAATAAGAGTTTAAATTATTCCAGGCCCAAAGCTTTTATTGACTACTGCAAGGCAATAGACGTAATAAGAAGTCAAAATCCTCTGAAAGAAAAACACCAAACTAAGAGTTTCCACAGAGCTGAAACTCACTCAGAAACCTGAAAACAAGTGACTTTTAAACAGTGCATTTGCTTTTGGAAAGCACCAGGTGCCAATGAGAAGAAGAACACCCAGGTTACCTTAACTTGATCAAGTCCAAGCCCTGATGCACTTGACAATTTTTAAAGTTTTCAGTGAAGTCAGGAAGAGCAGACTTACTGCAGGAGTAAGTAGCATGTTCAGTGAAAGAAAGTATGTAAAACTTGTTTGGGATCTGAAGTGGAAAAGAAAAAAAGAAGCAAAGCAGTGGAAGATTTTGTGACTGATCCTAGTCTGAGCATCTGAATTAGCAGTATTTAACTGATAAAAGAGCAGTTGTCATGGAATCCCAGGAGAAAAACAGAAAAAAACTGAGAAACTCCAAGTTAACCTATGGTGAGCTTTATATGTGAAATGAATTAAGAATGCAAAATGTAACTAAAACATTAAAAAATCAAAAGTGCTGAACAAAGTAGCCTTTGTCTTGAAGTTCAGTAATAAAAAATGGGAAACTCCTTTGAACTACAAGGTTCAACTCAGATTCCAATGTCTAATATGGCAAAGATGCTAAAAATGAGCATCAATATGTTCCAGCAGAACAAGAGAATTTGTTCTTCCCAGAAGATACAGGAAACTTCATGTCCCTATTTCCCAGCACTCAGTTTCATTTAAAAGTAACCAGAGTCCAGTTCTTACCACTGCCAAAGGACACCTGAAAATTTTTCCTGTAGAATAAGGTTGTCTTTCTTTAGTTGCACAATTATGATTGGAGTTCTGGATACAGGCCTGGGAGACACTGATCATATACTTTGAAGGAGACTACATAACCCTGTTATCACAATTGGAATGCAAGCACATTTCCTCAGACCTTTGGTGAGGTCCTGGATGCATGGCATTTCCCAAATTCCTTGGGAATATCAAATAATCTTAGCAGTATCCTGGTTGGTTGTACTGACTCCTACTCAGCTGAGCTCAGGTTAAAAAAATAAATATATCTTCATAAATATATGTTTCAGATTATTCATAAAATAAAATTAAAATAAAGTAAAAACAACCAAACAAACAAAAAGCCTCAGACCCATACCATAGGAACAGTGAACTTTACGTACCTATATTTGTAAGTAATGCAAGGGAAAGTTTAACTTAGATGCTTCTTCCCTCAACAATTTTTCAGTCTCCATTGACTGTTTCAATTCCTGCATTAACCCCCTTCTCCTCAATTCCCAACAGCCTGTTTTTCCTCTCTGTTGTAATACCCTTCCTGTCTCTGCCTTTGATTTTATGCAAATTTAGGTTGTCTGGGGTGATGATTATAGAACTGAAAATAGAGTAATACAATAGTCCTGTGCTAGAGCTTTAGACTCAAACAAAGCACAGAGGATCACTACCTGCTCTGCTGGGAGCATTTCTGAGCACTCAGTGCACCTTATGCAATTCTTCAGATCTTGCTATTTGTCTTCCAGTTATGTGTGTCAGGAATTAATTGTCTCACAAGGCTACAGGGCAGATTTGTGCAACAGTCCAGCTTTCTGGGACTGGCGTGTTGCATCACGGATATGTGCCCTGTCACAGAAATGACACATTCCCACTCTCAGTCTTCATATATCTAATTGTATAATAATTCTGCAAGTCCCACTTCCTTTGACATCAGCTTCTCTCATTATAGAGACTATAGTTCTCAGTTTTCTGTTAAAAAACTTCCATAGATGAGGGCATGAAATATGTTGTGGTGGTGCCTCCTGTGAAGAGTTGGTGACTCTGCCCCAGTAAAACTGACAAACTGTTCACTGATGAAATTACACGGCAAATTGGTGGGCTCTGAAATGTTTCTTTGAATTCAGCTCATGAGTTCTCACAATATGAGGAAATCTGAGGAAATGCTAATCTAAACAGCCATGTTTTTACCAATTTTGGCTGAAGAGATTGACTGATGAACCAGCTTTTATTGCCTGTCAAGAGAAATGAGGAATAAAAAAAAAATCCCAAAAGGATTTGAGAGACATACACAAAGGCAATGAAGGAGAAGGGTCAAAAAACTCATAGGACAAAGAAACGTACACCCATGTGATAGGGAGGATCTGACTTAGCTAATGGATCAGCTCAAGATGTGGAAACACTGTCTTGTTCAGAAAACGGCAAGAGAAATATCTAAACAGAAGCAAGAGTACCTGCTTCCAGCCTAAATGATGTACCAGGGGAATAAGGAAAAGGCAAAGAAATGTATATAGGATTTATCACATTTATCTTGTGCTAGTAAGTAAGGAGTAAAAGAAAACCTGAACTGAGACCTCTGAGATAGTATTAATAAATATATCCATGCCACCCTGTATACTTGAAATGTAAAATAGTGCGCTCACATACTTGCCAATAGTGATTTCTAGGAAAACATTTTTAAATTTGTGAAGTCTAAAGAGTTGGTGTTGTGTTTAGTGGAGGGAACAAAAAAAAAAAAGTTGTTTTGGATGAGAACAAATGTTTCATTTTGTGTTTTCCAATTCAGTCAACAGCAAAATATACTTCATTGCTAGCATCACTTGCAAGTCAGGCATATACACAGGAAAACAAAAAAACATAGATTTATGTTGTCTGTTGCACTGGAGAAACCCAAGGGGAAACTCTGTCTGACAGGCAAAAAAAAGAAAACAGAGAGGAAAGAATTCTTATTTCAAAATCTCTAACTGGATTAAAGTGACAGGGAACAAATGACTACAAGCCTCCAGAGCTGAGGACTTCCATCTCTAGGTGTGCTGGTGTTTCTATTATGAGCCCCCACTTCAAATATAACTACAGAAACTAAATTGATTTTCTGGTTTTATGACCTTTTTAAAGACACATTAATGTTCTACATAACTGAGTATTTGCACAGTACTTTATTATGTGAAATACCATTAATTTCAATGGGAGTTTGTGTAGTATGGTAACGATGTCATTAAACAGTGCTGTTAAACTCATTGGGCTATTTACCATCCTGAATTACACCTGGACCCCCCTCCCCCTGAGCAGCACGGCCTCTCCCATACCTCTGCCCCTGAGCAGCACGGCCTCTCCCACACCTCTGCCCCTGAGCAGCACAGCCTCTCCCACACCTCTGTACCTGAGCATTACAGGGTGCCCCTGCTTCCCCGGGCTAGCAGGGGCCAAAGACCAAAGCTCTGCAGCTGCAGCTAATGACTAACAGGACGTTTTAAGACATGGCCCATGTTATATCCATCTGCACAAGAGCAAGATTTTTCCAAAAGATACTGGACAAAGATAGAGACATTTACTGTGTGGCTATGCCACGAGATGGAATAGCTTCATTTATCACTCCATCCTAAAATGTCCCAGGTTTATTCTCACAACAACTTTGTGAAGAAGAAAAAGAGCAACTTTATTCCCTGGTGTTAAACTGATGCACACACAGAAGATATGACCTGCACACGGCAAATTTCTCCAGCAGCCTGAGCCATAGGCAGCATCCTGGCTAGAGGCTGCTTTACAGACCCATTACTGCTGCAAGCAGTAGGAACATCAGTATATGACATGTTTTGTAGGTGACTATTTCCATTTTAATCCATGGATAATAACTTGCATGTTCAAGAATTTGCAAGACTTTGTCCCTTTAATGTTGAGGCATTACATTGTATCTTCAGGAAATTCTTGGAATAGGGGAGGTGAGTAAGCTGCACCATCTTTGAAGTAGCTAGAGGAAGTTTTGCGCTCAGCATCACTGCTCTAAAGCAGTGATAGTCAAACCTCTTTCCTGTGTGTGCTGAGGGAAGACCTGTTTTCCCTCACTATCCCATCCATGCTGGTTGCCTTGAAGAGAGAAATTGATGCACATTTAGATTAGGGAATGAGAGGCTGGAGTGCAGCCCTGCAGGAGGAGATCTGAGGCTTTTGATTGATGATAAACTCAATTTGAGTCAACAATGTGCAGTCAAAAGGACCAACCATATACTTGGAGTGCCTCGAGGATGATGTAGCTAACTGATCTAAAGTGATTGTCCCATTACACTCATCATTGCTGAGGCCTCACCTCGAGTACTGTGTGTGGTTTTGGACTTCACAATATCACAAGGATATGAAAATTTTAGTAAGTGCCCAAAGGAGGGCAACAAAGATACAGAAAGGACAGTTGGACATGACTTACGAGGATTGGCTGAGGATCCTAGGTTTGTTCAGCTTAGAAAAGACGAGACTGAGCGGTGACCACATCGCTGTCTGCAACAACCTCAAGGTGGGGAGCAGAGAGGGAGATGCCGATCGCTTTTACCTGGTGTCTGGTAATAGAACACAAGGGAGTGGCTTAAAGCTGCATCAGATGAAGTTTGGACTGGATATGAGGAAAAGGTTCTTTCCTGAGAGGGAGATCTAGCACTGAAAGAAACTCCCCAGGGAATAGGTCATCACCCCAGGCCCACTGGATATTCAAGCAGCATTTGAACAATCCACTTGGACACCTGATTTAACTTTCAGGTTTCCCTGTGTGGAATAAAGAGTTGGACTCAGTGATCCTTGTGAGTCCCTTCCAACTCAGGATATTTTATAAATTTATGAAAACACAGCCCCATCCTCAGCTTTCCACTTGAAATAGAGACAGCATACCAGAACAGACCAGAAACCAGCAAGGGCCGGGTATGAAGGAAGCTCTCACTTTCCATCTTCATATCATGGTTTGTAGCCCAAATCATCTCTTTGACTTTAACCTCTGTCATTTTCTCTCTTTCCCAGTAATGGGTTTTTTCTTTACAATGGTTTCTTCCTGTCCCATTGAAGTCAATGAGAAATAAGATCAAGCTCTTTATTTTTCTTTTTGCGGTTTTTGGGTTTTTTTTTTTTTTTTTGGTATCTAATTTGGATTGCAGTTGTACTGATTGACAACTCTACTACAACTGCATTGAATTGCTGCCCAACTCAGTAATCTACTTTGGTGTCTTAATTAAGTAGAATCAAATTTGAATTGAATTGCTTTTCTTAGAGATCTTTTAGGGTGGTTGTCAATCCAAAGGTAAAGACTTTTATAAAATTGCTGCTGCTTTTTATTTTGTAAAATTGCTTTAGATAAAGATATTTTTCTTCATCTCTTACCTCTCAGTACTTGCATTTCCTTATTTCATATTTCCTTCTATTTCCTTTTTCCATTTTTAATGTATTCTTTTCTCCCTCTTATTTTTTTAATTAGCTTTCTATTTGAATTTAATTATTTTTTTCTCTTTCAGCTAACTCTTGTCTTACACAGAGCACTATCTCACCACCCCCTTCAATAAAGCTCTGTCTCTCAGCTTCACCTGCCTCTTTGAATTCTCAACTCTCTAATTTATTTTTTTGCTTTTCTAATTCCCCTCCCCCCAATAATTATTTTTTAACTCATGAGTTTCTGTTCCAGCCATAGAACCTAAGTTTCTCCACTTCCCTTCCCTTACATCAATGCAATTCTGTGGGTCCCAAATGAGCAGTACCAGATCTGTACTCTTCTTGTGTAGAGAGGAGTCAGTCCCACAAAGCAAACCCAGTTAAGAAAACTGAAATGTTTCCTTTTGAACACATTGGGAAGCAACTGTTCAAAGTATGACAAATAATAGGAAAAATTTTCACATTTCTCATTCCATGAAGGGAGAAAAGCATTGCAGTAAGCAGATAATAAATATTCCTTGTCTTTACCCATTCCCTACCAACATTTCTCTTCCCACTCATTTTCTTTGTACAAAGTTCACATATGATGTCTCCTATGGGCACACATTCTGATCTTGTTTTTACTGCTGTTACACTGCCTTCACTGTGTTAATTTCTGTTCATTTCTCTTGAGTTATTCAAGCGTTAGCAAGAGCAGACTCAGGCTCTCTGTTGGGCTGGGATTTTCTCCTTTTTTGTCCTCTTACTTTTTAAATTTGATGTCCCAGCTGATCTTAAACAGATGGCTTTTTTCATTTCAGGAGTAGCTTAAGTCTGCACTCTCCAACATACAGCAGTTATCAGTTAATGAGATGACTTGTACCCTTGTCCACACTTGCATCACTACGGCTGCTTAAATGAGCTGATGTGCTGCAACCGAGGATTAAACCATCTCTTTCAATCCTGCATGCACTGCAGCACAAGCTACTCACTCCAGCAACCACAGAAGCGATTGCAGTCCTGGGAAACCAAGACGAGCAGAAACCCTTGTGCATTAAGGTAAAGCAACTTCAGCAGCAGAAAAATGAAAAGAGGAACATATCCTCTCCCTGCTCTTCAGATGCTGCTGAAATCCCGTACTATTTTCTTTTCAATTATATATTATTTTGTGTATTTTCAAATGCTTTTTTAATCCACCCACACATGCATCATTTTTGTAAGGTGGACTGTGAACCTGACAGAGTTAAAAAGGGTAACCCAAAATTCATGTCTGTAGACTACACCATTCCAAAGCCATGCACATAGAGTATGGGAAACATGTTCTAGAAAAAGAAGAAAATTCCTAATGGTGGAATACAGTCTTTGAGACTTCATGCTTCCAGGGTGAAGTAGCCACTCTGGTACCCCGAAGCTCAAAGAAGAGTTTCTTTTATAATAATGCTACATTTGTTGACACCACAAGGAACTCACAAATTTTGTCAGAATGGTTACAGAGGTTTTAATCCAAGTGTTGGACCCACCCTGATATTCAGCTATAAATGACTACCTGGCCATTTAAACTGTGGAGCTGAAGATAATTACATGCATCTTTTGGTTGTTATTGATCACCGAAACACCACAACATAACTATTTCAGCCCTAGGGCTAACTAGGTTCAGATGTACCCTCTCTTTTCTATGCAGACCACAGAAAACAAAGATGCTTTAAGGAAGGCTTGGAAACTGGTGTCTATTTATTTGTGCAAAAGTGTAATTTGTTCAGAGGACCTAAATTAATTGTTCCATTTCCCTATTACAGAGATAAAATTAATAATGTTTCTTCATATGTGAAGACAACGTTTGCACTGACGTGGTTATATTTGCCAAAACAAGAAAAATCCTCAGTGGATGAATATTTTTTCTGTCATACACTATTACTCCCTTCTCTGAAAAAATTCTAGATTAGACTTCTTTGGCTTATTGAAGTAGGGAGCTAAGGCATGACTCTTATAAGCAGTTTCATGTAGTACGAAGACTCGGCAAGATCCCAACACAGCTCTAAGCACTGTGCAGACATCTACAGAAAGACAAATCCATAAAATCAACCCTGAAAGACATTTATTCCAATGTAAAATGAATGTATTATAATACCATTCTGGTTTGATGGTAACTGAGGTCCATCAGCTAATTAATTGTGTGCAGCACAAAAATAGTGCTGAAGGGACACAGCAGTCCCTGCCCTGGCGGCTTCACGAACTACTTCCCCTTCCTTTCCTTGTTATACTTGTGTGAGCTCTACACACAGGCAGCAAGTCTTCAGACTTAGAAAGGATTCAAAATAAAGCACACCAAGACAAAAACTCCATTGTGTACTTTCTGATTAATTTTTGAGTGCACCTGAAGCAATTACAAGAGCAGTACTGCTATTCTTCATAAAGCCTGTCCCTTAATGTGCACCATAATTAAAGGAAACTTGGATCCCAACAGACATGGTCTCTAAAGACTTGAGAGATTGGTAAGAGAGGGGGGGAGCAGAAGAACGTGAAGGTCATTAAACATAGCCAAGGTACCTCTGCTTGCCCCTCTCAGCACAGACCAATGCAAATACGTGGTCTGAAAATTAACACAGTTAGGGAGGAAGCATCCCACAGGGGGAATCAATACCCAGCAAAGGATAATGGGAACTCTGTGCAAGCAGCTGTGATCTGCCCTCTGAACATTAGCACCTGTCGAGGACAGCAATCAATGCTGGTCAATGGGCAGCTCTCCTTACAGCTCAATTCACAGTGATCATTAGCTCGAACCAAGGCGGTGGCACCCCATGCTGCCAAATGGTGTCCCTCTCTTGCTAAATGTGGACAAACAATGACTTCCCCAAACAATTGACACTGCTCTTTTTAATCTTCTGATTTGGCTTTTTGCAGTATACAAGGAGGATCCATAGAATCCACAACTAGAAATTAAGTTATTCAGCTTAATTTCAGAACATGTTAAGGCATGACGGGCACTTCAGGCACAGCAAGGAATTTGGGTTTAACTATTTCCATCAGTGCCATGTTTGTCTTGTACTTTATTAATGAACCTTATTTATTACCCTTTCAAGAACAGTAGAGGAGCTGAACTGGAGATGGTCCAAGCAGGTTAGTACTTGAATTATTCTCCACAGGACAGAGAAATTTTGCAGGCAGTGACTTTTACATTTCAATTGTATCACTGAAGACCACCCTTGCTGATGCCTTTTCCTGGTCTTAAAATTAAGAGTCAAATGCAGTTAGAAGGGGGAAAAGGGATTTTACCTTGGTATTTATTTTAAGGATTCTTAGGTGCACCACGTCCAGGTGGAATGGGCTGAAATGCACACCACAACGCACACCCCCAAAAGATCTGGTATAACATTATAGGTCTTACTAATTAGCATACCTATCAAAAATTCCCTAGTGAGAAGCTTGAATGAGCTTC
>NW_008240221.1:3642368-3693682 GCF_000691975.1 Corvus brachyrhynchos
ATGGTTCTATCTTAGTTTACAGAATGTGTTCTGGAGAGGACCTTGGGGTCTGGGGCACACTAACCCCTACCTACGAAGCTTCTAAAATGTTTAGTCTCTTAGCTTGACAAACAAGTCCAAGAATGTAGGCAAAAAGCACTAAGAATACAGAAGCTGTAAAAAGGTATAACAGGGGTATAAAATAAAAGGCAAAAAATCTTCATGGCATCATTGTCACAGCCTTTGTGCTTGTCTCCATACAATCACACTGGAAAATAGTAAAAAAGGGAAAAATGGATATAAGCAAAGAATCATGTCTTTCATGGGGCCATCGGACAGGATGAGGAATTAGCCTGATGTAGTCAGCAACAGGTCCTGAGAATATTTCTTTCACTCAGAAGGACCTTATTTTCTCTGCTACAAGTAATAACAAACAATATCAAAGTCTGCAGATTTTTTAGAAATTTTAAGCATGTCATTTTGACCCATGACTGTATGACTCCTCCTGATAGTCTCCAAATACTGTTGTACTTCAGTATCCTGAGATAGTGTGAAATACGTGCAGTAAACTGAACTCTAAGGAAATCAAAGCCTGATTCCTCTAACTGCTATGTGACTACTCACATAATCAAAACTAGAACTGTGCTTCGTTAGACAGGGGTCTGTGAATCTTCTTTAAATACTAAAAGCCAGAAGAATGTCTCCAGAAGTTTGCAGGAAATCATAATAGGCACCAAAAATTACTCCAGATCTCATGTTTCCCAGTCCCTCGCTCTCAACATAATAATATCCTGTTTCCCACTAGAGAACCCAGTAGCATTAACAAACACAGAAATGCAGATTGAGCTTACTGAGATGCCAGCAAGGGCGCTGAAAGGTAGACAGCTGAGCAGTGTACTGGAAAATGACCAGATATATTTAAACTGGCACGATCCAGTTAACTACATTCTGAACTGATGCCAAAAGTTCAGGGGCATTGTGAGCGCATCTTACATAAGGGACACACATTTCTGCCATCTACGCCTGCTACTGAGCACAGCTGAGTGGAGAGCAGGGAGCAGAGAGCAGAGGATATCCTAGATTGTTCTTTCAAACTTGACACAGATTTCCATTTTGTCACGTTCTTAGCATGTGTGTTTATTTTCCTTGAATATTCAAGCATTTGGTGCTTTACAGTTGCCAGAGCTTATGAAAAGTGCATATTTAGCTCAAAGAGTTCCCAGATGTGAATTTCAAAATGACACTGTGTTGATTAGCTATAGAAGGCAGCCAGTCAAAGAGCAGGAGCAACAACATGTGACTTGGCATTCCCCAGCCAACCAGAAAATAGTCACCCATTTATTTTTCATTAATTTTCCAAAATCTGGGAATACAGCAAAAGTTAAAAGCAGGAAAAATGTTTCTGTTTTCTAATCCCTACTTAATATCTTACCTTATCATCACTAATATTTTGCCTCCTCATTTTGGGAAGGGGTCTTGAGAAGACCTGTGGGGTCATTGGAAAACTGTTTCCAGGACCTAAAAGTTCCTCCTTAACTAAAGTCATCCCACTATGAAGACACCTGGGGCTCTGCCCCACCTCTGGGGAAGAAATGAAATTACAGTGAAATGCCTTTATTTTCTCTAAATGTTATGCATTGTTTGCAGCTGATCATTCATCATCACAGCTCCCCCCATGAATGATTCATGAGGGGACAGCTGTTCCCAGGGCCTCGGTTCCTGAGCTGCACATACCACAGGAGGCTTCCCCGGGCTGGTTATGCCAGAAGCCGAGGACCTGAGAAGTGCTAATGCTTCTTCAGCTCAAAGAGCTTCATTTATTCAAATGAAGGGAAGGCTACAATGCACCCTCACAGTGCAGTTAAGGCGTAAGGAATGGGCAAGTGGGTTATATAGAGAAATAAAAAATGTTTCAAAGTGTACAATAAGCGAGACTTTATGCAGAGGTGGTATCAGTCTGATCCACTGGAAATACTGGGATTAAATATCCTGTGGAGGATTCTTCTAGCTTCTGCAAAATGCATGCATAAAACACACAAAACTTCATTAGAAGTGTTGACCTGTTCTGCAGATACTATTTGGTTTGTGTCTTATTTTTCAAGAAAAGGACAGTATTTAAGCTGTAGGCACTACAGAGAGTAAAGCCAGTTTTCATATCCATTTCTGATTTGCTTATGAGTCTTGTCTTTGTATAACAAGCTGTTTGTCTCTCACTTTCATGAACAGCGTGTATAGCACTTTCTACTGCAGATAGAACTAAACTTCACCTAATGAGGCTTTCCAGCTTTAAATTAATGGTAATTTAAAAACAATATCTTCCCTCTCTCTTTACTATTACTTCAACTGAAGAGCAAAAGCTTAAGATAGAATTTTTTTAAATCTACTCAAAAATCACTGTTGGCAATATTACAGTAATTGTTATTATAAATCAGCTATTTTTTTAAACACAATTAAAATTTTGCCCTAAGAAAATGGGAAACTGGCAGTAGAACTGAAGTGGCAAACATTTTCTGCACTGTGTGTAATGTTGCACAAATCAGGAACATATCTTATACCTTTTTCTCCTCCTTTGTTTCCTTGCCCTTTTGAAAAAAAAGCTAGGATAAATTACTTCCAGGATTATATTCTACTAGCAATTTTAGAAAATCCCTAGACCCCAACAACTGCACTGAAAAAAGAGTGGTGCAACTCTTTCAAGCTCTACCAAAAAAAAAGAAAAAAAGAAAAGAAAAAAGATTGGATTGCCAAAATCTGATGCCATTTCTAATAAACAGCACAGATGTTTAAAATACACACAAAATGCTACTTAGACTTTGGGGTTTGAACTCTTTGAAACCACTTTGGTTGAAAAAAGCATCATGCACTGATATTTCAAAATAGTAGTTCCTAACTGGAAATCTTCTAAATCTGCAGTCCAAGTTTGGAATTCACATGTCACTTCCTTCTTTAAGGAAGAGTAGTTGACAACGCAGAATGGAATTAACTGGTTTTGGGTTTTTTTAACCATACAGCTTTTGTGTAGGTGTTCTTTATCTTGTTTGGCTGGTGTTTTCTCTCAGCCTCATTCTGACCTTTCACTCGACCACCACACTCAATCTACAAAGTATTGAAGGTTATTTATACCACAATCATTTTTTATACAGAAGTGGGCAAGGGAAACTCAGCTGTTTGCATATGCAGGAGGGCAATTTAAAATAGAATGAATTTCAGATGCAGTGCTGGAATTCTTTACCATGTCTTCATAAGAGATGTACAAACCACTTATGCTGCAGTGAACAAGGTTACAAGTCACACATCGTACATATACTGGAGTTACATGGTTTGTGGTAGCCCTCTCTGACAGTGCCAAACTCTGTTCTCAATCTCCGGAGACAATGGGCTTGTGTTGATATAAAGTTGCAGAATTTGACTTTAAATCAGTAAGCGAAACACCAGACAAAAAACAACAGGCCTCTGCAGACATATGTCATTGATCAGATATTACTTGCACATGGAAATTTTTTTTAGTTACAGAAGAAAACCTTTTGTTGTCTCCAGAAAGACCAAAACTATATCTAGGCAGTCAAATGCTAAGTAGCTCCCTGAAAGCAGTAATGGTCACCTTTGCTGTAAGGGAAGAGAACTATGGGAGGGTTTCCCTGGGGAAGAGGCAATGCGTCCAGCCACCTTTTTTCCTGTTAACAACAGTTAGTGCAGTCCAAATTCCTCATCACAGAGACATATGGCACCAACACCATCATGCCTGCTTGCAGCTGGCCACCAGCTGGGTTTGACTTCATTCACTACCTCTCGCTAAGTCCAGCTGTCCAGCCAGATTTTACCCAGTGAACAGTGCACTCATCTGAGCCTTGAGCAGCCAGTTTCTCTGGGAAAATGCTCTGGGAAACAGTGTCAAAGGCTTGACTAAAGTCCACATCACCCACAGCCTCTTCCTCATCCACTGATCACCTTGTCATAGAAGGAGATCAGGCTGGTCAAGCAGAAGCTGTCTTTCATAAACCCGTGCTAGCTGGGCCTGATCACCTGGTTGTCCTGCATGTGCCACAAGATGACACTCAGGATGATCTTCATCATGACATTCCTCAGTACCTAGGTCAGGCTAACAGGCCTGTAGTTCCCCACATTCTCCTTCCATCACTTCTTGTAGATGGGCATCACATTTTCTAAGCTCCAGTTAACTGCAACCTCCCCAGCTGACCAGGTTTGCTTACAAATGGTTGAAGGTGAGCACTTCCACCAGCTCCCTCTGTACACTTGGGTGGATCCCATTGGGCCCCGTGTGTGTCTAAGTGGTGTAGCAGTGGTTAACTATTCCCACTTGCATTATGGGGCTTCATTCTCCTCTCCATCTATGTCTTCCAGCTAAGGGGCCTGGTTAACCCTGAGAACAAGTGGTTTTATGTTAAAAACTGAGGCAAAGAAGGCATTATTACCTCAGCCTTTTCCTTATTCTTTGTCACTATGTTTTCCCCTACATCCAAAATCCATGGAGATTGTCTTTAGCCTTCCGTCTGTTGCTCATGTATTTAAAGAAATTTCTGATTTTTTTTTATGGCATTAACCAGATTAAGTTCTGGTTGGGCTTCAGCCCTTCTAATTTTCTCCCTACAGAACCTCACAACATCCTTGTAGTCATCCTGAATTGCCTGCCCCTCTTCCAGTGATCATAAACTCTCTTTTTTTACCTGAGTTCCAGCTAAAGCTCTCTGTTCAGGAAGGCCAATCTTCTTTCCCCCTGACTCATCTTTTGGCACGTGGGGATGGCCTGCTCCCGTACCTGTGGGATTTTCTTGAAGATTGTCCAGGCTCCCTGGACTCCTTTACTCTTCAGGACTGCTTTCCAAGGGAGTTTGTCAGCCAGACTCCTAAACAGGTCAGAGTCTGCCAAGGTGGCAGTTCTGCTAACCCTCCTCCTTACTTCTCCAAGAATCAAAAGTTCTATCATTTTGTGATTGCTGTACCCCAGATGGCCTCTAACCATCACATCACCCACTAGTCCTTCTCTGTTCACAAACGTTAAGGTCCATCAGGGCACCTTCCCTAGTTGGCTCATGCACCAGCTGTGAGGAAACTAAAGCAACCAGCCCGGTTGTAGACCTCTGTACCCATGACTGAACTGTTCTCCAGTGTTCTTGGGTGATCCAAAAGAGATCCTACAGGGGTTTCCTCAACTGAAAATCAGTGAAGAAGAAAGAAAAAAATGCTGTGTATGTAATGGGCAAAAGTGGAAATTCTTTGAACCAGTTAGCACAGCAGCATGTTCGCTGTGACTTACGGACTTTAAGCATTATTCTGTGATGCCTAATAAACCTTATATATATGACAAAATAAAAAATTGAAAGGTCAGTTTTTCTTACAAGAACATTCACTACCTTTTTTTCTTTGCAATACTTAGATTTCAGTTCCCACAATTAATACTTTTGCATCCTTACTTGAACACAGCAAATATTTAAAAAAAACACTGAAATAATTCATTCAGACAAATGCATATGTCAGAAAAAAGGTCCAGCTGCATGAAGGCCAGTTAGAAAGGGAATGATTTTGTAGGTGCTGTTGTTCACTACCTAAAACATCACTTATCTTTCTGAAGAACTTGTCCTGGAATAATGCTAGACACTTTTTCCCTAATACCAGTAGGCTTCTATGCATATGTTTATATCCAGAATGTTATCTCTATGTTCAGTCATTTGCAAAGATGTTTGTGTGCTGTGGCTCTTTTAAAGGCTACTGATTCCTGCGGAACAGCTAACCCACTGTCCACTAACCTACTGCCAAGCATCACTGTGGGAGACAAAACCTCACCACTCACAGCAAATTGATGCTGAAACTACTTCAGATCCACTCTGCCTTCATGAATATACTTTCTGTATAGTAAGTGGTAAAGAAAACTGTAAAGCAGAGATTGGACTAAATGACTTCCTATGGTCATTCCAAACCGAAATTTACCTCTAAATCTATCACAGAATCACAGAAGGGGTCGGGTTGGAAGGGATCACAGTGGTCATCTGGCATATATCCCTACTTCAGCAGAGTCATTCCAGAGCACATTGCACAGGATTGTGTCCAGATCATTCTTTAATATCTCCAGTGAGGGAGAATCCACAGCCTCTTCGGGTAATCTTGTGCTTGGTGACATGTACAGTAAAGTTCTTCCTCAAACTGAAGTGGAATCTCCTGTGTATCTGTTTCTTCCCTTTGCCTCTTGGCCTACTGCTTGGCACCACCAAGAGAACTCTGGCTCCATCCTCTTAAGAACGTCCCTTCAGATACTTAAATACATTGATGAGATCCACTCTCAGTCACCTCTTCTTGAGGCTGAATAGGCTCAGCTCCCTCAGCCTTTCCTCATAAGAGAGATGCTCCAGTCCTTTAATTGTGTTTGTAGCCTCTGCTGGACCCAGTCTAGGAGTTCCATGTCTCTCTTGTACTGAGGAGCCCTCCCTCAACCTGCTGGAAATGTTCTTCCTAATGCACCCTTCCTAATACACCCTTCTAAGCCAAAAGGACACACTGCCAACTCATGGACAGCTTGTTGTCCACCAGCGCTCCCAGGTCCTTCTCTGCAGAGCTGCTTCCCAGCAGGTCACCCCAGCCTGTGCTGGTGCCCAGGGCTATTCCTCCCCAGGTGCAGGACCCTGCATTTGCCTTTGTTAATTTCAAACTGTTCCTCTCTGCCCATCTCTCCAACCTGTTGAGGTCCCTCTGAAGGGCTGCAGAGCCCTCTGGGGTATCGGCCACTCCTCCCAGCCTTGTGTCATCAGGGAACTTGCTGAGGAGACCTCTGCCCCTTCATCCAGGTCATTGATGAGTGAGTTAAACAATACTGAACCTTGGGGGACAGCACTAGTGACAGGCTTCCAACTAGACCCTGGGCCACTGTCTATGACCCCCTGGTATCTACTGTTCAGTCAATTCTCAGTCCACCTCTCTGTCCACACTTCCTGAGTTTGCCTACAGGGATGTTGTGAGAGACATGGTGGCAATGCAGTACATGAGACTGAAGCCTCTCTTACTGCAGAAACCTGAGGATTCACCGTCTGTTATTACCAAGCTGTTGTTACAGTTCTGCCATCTGAGGTGAGGTAATGCATGGGCTCATATCTTGATCATGTGAATTGTCTTCCTCTAATATGCTTTTCCACATAAAATACTAATATATTTGTCTTTATAATTAATATACTTCTAAATTATAAATATACATTATATAGGCCACACAACAAAACCTGTTGAAGACAGTGTGAGTTAAAATAAAACCCAAGCGACTCTTTTACAATTTAGCAATGTCTGTGCACTGTACTACATCTCTTAAGCAGAAGCCCACACATGAAGATAGAACATGAAGCACCTTTCCTGGGGCTTTACGGCAACAAGGGGTTTACTGCCAGGAACAGCACAGTTCTCAGCCATGTTCAACAGTTGTGCAACACTGATTTGGAGCAACATCAGAATGGGATCCCCACTTTGTAACAAAAATAGGGCTGACAAAACTGTGGAAGGTGACAAAACTTAACAACAGATACAGCATGTGGTGAAAGGGAATGCTGCTTGGAGCATAACATAACACTCACAGCACTGCTGTTTGCAGGAAGAGAGATGTTATTCCTGCCCACCCCCCCCAACACAGACACACTCACACATTGTAATGAATCACAGATAAACCACTACATTATTCCAGCAGATTCAAAGGGCTGTTGTAGAGTAGAAGGCTGTGGGGGTGGTTGTCCTGCTGCTGACAGTGCCAAAGAGTTGCCTCATTTCACTTGAGAGAAGGCATTCCAACATTACACATACAGAAGGGCTTAAAAAACCTCTTTTCCCATGTATGCTGTGCTTGCTATCATGAATGCAGGCCTCGGATATTAACCATTTCAGGTTATTTCAATTAACAGTCCACTGCTTGGTGTGCATGGCTGGGCACTCAAAGTCCACAGAATGATTCAAAGTATGCACACTTCAATGGAGAGATATGTCCTGACTTCCATCCTGGTTCACATGGGCTCAGGCTCGAAGAGTCTGCACATGACTGGTAATTTTTAAATGATTACAATGAAAGGAAAGATTGCCTTTTTAATGTCCAAGCACAACAGCTGCAATGTCACTGGGGTTGTGTTCTGAGATGCTCCTAGACTGCAGCCCAAATAAGCATCTTAATGATACTTTGAAAATATGTAAAGCACTTCTTTTATATGCAATGACAATTCTGTCTGGGCACATTGTCTGTTTGTCCAGCCAGAACAGAATTAGAATTAATGAACCAGATTCTACTCTGATTTGCACAACGTGCAGCTACAATAAAAACAAGAAGGTTACACTGTGTGTAAATAGGGGGAGACTTGGACTATTTTATTTGTGACAATGAACTTACAATTAGATAACACCTTTCAGCACTATGGAATCTCCAGGTTCTCTGAAAAGTGATGCGCTACACAAGGCTCTGCTTTATTTACATGCATCTACTGTTTAACAGTTTTTAACTAGCAGCATCAGAAATTTCATACAACAATAAAACTCTTTATTAAAGTAACAGAAATTTTAGGGAAGCAGACTACAACTACCTGTACAGGAATTTGGACACTATGCGAGCACTTTACTCGTGTAAGAAATGCCTTTGGAGCCTTTAATGATCACACATAATGATGATCTTGTCTTGTTACTGTATAGATAAGACAGCTTATATCTGGCATAGCGTCCCAAAGGTGAGAACACAGATGTGGCAGCAAATAGTGGTCCTAAAGGTATATTGCTGACTCAAAGAGCTATCATTCCTTAGTCGCAGTAATTCTTATGTATGGTAGTGTTACCAATTATGTTATATATTGAAATTTCAATATATTACCATTTATATACTGTAACAAATATATCTGGTGCTAAACCAGTAGCAACATATAGGCTAGCTTCTTGTCTTTAAAAAAAGGTAAATAAAATAAGTTCATTAGGATGTACAGCATTGTCTACTGAAGGAAACAGCCAAGGTCATGCAAGTTAGTACTATTGACATCTCAAAGGAAGAAAGTGATGACCTAAATGCAACACAGATGAAAATAATGATGGTTGGCAAAACAGTAATAGCCGACTGTATTAGTGGGAGGTGAATTAGGAACAGACAAATGAAGCAATATTGGTTCCAGCAAGTCTCTCATACTCCTGCAACTCTTATATTAGACCAGTGTAAAGGCAGCAGCATCTCAGGCAATACCTGATGTGTCTCAAGGTTATAATTGCTGTCATTGGTAGACGTTTGGCTTTTGTGGGTTCTTCTAGAGCATGTGAAGTGTTATGCTGGAAAATATGAGCCTGTCAACAGCTCTTCCAGTCTGAAAGATGATCCACCACTAATTTATAAACTCATAAAGGAAAAAAAGGAACAGCTTAATTCCAAAACTCTTGGCTTTTTGTAAGTAATGTCTTGCTATATAAAGTAAGACAACCTAATGAATGATATCTGCTTGTCAGCACTCTGCACTCTGCACATTTCCTCATACTAATAGACTCATTAAAATCTGGAGACCAGAGAAGTTTGTAGCTCTCCCACATCCTGGCCTTTCACTTGGTTTTACCTAGAAAAGACAATTGTCCACTTTCTTCTTTCTTTCAATGACAGTTCCTGTAATTAAAACAAGACCTGGGAAACAGGATTCAGCGGGGAGGGGAAGAATGCTAATATAAAAGTACTGAGAAACTTTAAGAGGTCTCAGCTGCTCATCAGGTGACATCTACACAGCCAGCAGTGTGCAGGTGAATAAGGGAGGTATGTCTTAGGGACAAGCAACAAATCAAGTGTGAGACCCCAGCAATCAGATGGAGAAGAGGCCCCTGGGAACTGGCAGCATGGTCCTTGATAGTAAAGTGACTTCAGTGAAAATGTATGGATATCAGCATATGGTTATGCCATCTGACTCCTTATTATATTTTAAAGGACAGAGGTCTGGTAATATCATGAGGTTATAATGCTACAGCAGTCCATAGCATGTGTGCTTCTCCCCAGTAATATTTTTGTCTCCTTCACACACCTATTAGGCTGTGTCTGTCTGATTGACTACAGCAAGTGACTTTGGCAAGGCAACACACAGCCCTGAGGAGGAAGGGCTATAACATATTAGTATAAGAATGTAGTTGATTACAATATAAGCTGCTGAAAGTGAGCTGACTATAGCACAAGACTGGAAGAATGTGGCCGTCTGCAGGGTCCCACCAGGAGACTGCATCTATCTATACCTACAGTGTGTGGCTGACCCCAGGCAGCTGTCACGCAGTTGCAGTGGTCTGATGGGGTTGTCACCTATCAACCATTGCACTGCCATTATTGTGGGTTTAAATACACCTCCTGTTGGCAGCTAACTACGGTTTCTCTCCTGAAAGGGAGGAGGAGGAAGGAGTCTCACCGCATTTGTTAGAAAGTTTGTGAATCTCCACTTTGACAGAAAGTTCATTCTTCAACTGGCAAATGACATTCAGCTCTTGTCCTCAAGGGAGTGATCCCATTATTAAGAATCTGATTTATTTTTAATAACCCTTCTGCTGTATATATAGGAACACCCTGAGCATTATAATCTAAAAAAATCCCTAAGGGTAATTCATTTTGGAATAAATATATTGTCTGGGATTTTTTGAATAGTGAACTGTAATCAAATGAGGTGCATTTTCTATGTCTGATGTCTTGTTAGACAGAACTGGAGTGTATGGGGTTTTGTTTTCTGCTTCTGAAATGCACAAGCAGCATTTAAATAATAAATCATTTTAAAAAAAATAGATCTAAATAAATTCTTAATAAAGAACAACCAGTCCTGCAACCAGACCTATCAGGCCCATCCTGCCTGAAAGCCAAAGAGTCCACCTGCTCTGAGCTGACTGCTATATTTATACATGTATCAGACTGGGATTTGCCAGTTACTCTCTGCCAGTTGACGGAGCTCAGCCCTGCATGGTCTCAGAGAGGATGCTTAGGATAACTCTGCATGGGGCTGTGGCCACCCTCTCCAGATGGTGTAGCATGCCTTCCCTTGCCCAGCTCCCCTTTGGAGCAATGGGCACTTACCCTCTCCTTAGTGGAGCAGCCCACTGACTTTCAGCTCTCACCTGCCCTCTCCAGATCTCCTGCCCCAAAGGTTTCACAGGGAAGCATTAATTGGCCTCACCTCTCTTTCATCAGTACTGGTACACGGGAGTGCATTTAAACATCCCCAGTTGGAACTATGGGTACCACCCTCCATATATATGGATCAAGAAGTCTGAGCTTTTTCCTCTTCAAATATGAGCTATTAGTATGTGAATGTTTTGTCCCTTCCTTCCCCTAAAAAAGAAAGCTTTAAATGTTATTTGCTTTGGATTCTGAGAAGTACAAACTCTACCACATGGCAGACACATGTGAATCCATATGCTAGCATGTCTGTAAAACCGAGAGAGATTAAAGCCTGAAGTTTCTATTAAATGCACTCCTTTTTCTCTTGCATGCAGCATTTTTAGATCAAGCTCTAAATGTTCACCAACTCATGAATATTTTTGAGCCAGCTCTGTTCACTGTGATAAATCATTCTGCTTGTATGTTGGTTTAGTGACAGATAGTTACCTGAAAACTTCTAATGTAAAATGGTTTATGGCCATCTGAGGGGGAAAAAAGGCTGTGATCTTTGCCTGACTGCTGGAACAGTATGACAGAGGAAACATACTGCATTCAAGTTCCACAACATGCCAACTTTATTTTTTTCTTCTAGAAATGGACAGAACTGAAAGGAAAATGACTGCTGGCATATTGTGAAAGTACTTCCAAGTGTGTACAAGTTTCAGTCATGGATGCAAACACAGTCAAAACCCTTCATAGGCAATGAAAAGTTTTACAAAGAAAGCTGAAAAACATCCTATGAAAGAAACAGAACTATCATGGTTAGTCCTTCCAACAAAAAGAAACAGGCAGTCTCTAGGCTTATGTTCCAGAGTCAGATTTATTGTAGTTGCTAAGCCAAATATAGATATTAAAGGATGTTATTCACAGTGTTAAAGCTGCATATCATATCTGAAGCAATGCAAAAACAAAAAAATTTTCTTCATGTATAGATCTTTTACAGGGATTGCGTTGTCTCCTGGAAAGACAGCTACCTTGAATCACCTCACAGACCATGGTGTATGACCATACAAACCAGCAGTTTTCTGACAAGGTATACCCTGCATGACCTGCCCTGTGGTAGCAGCTTGGACATAGACTTCACACATCTGTAAATGTAAGACATTCTCATTTAGCTGATCCCTATTTGGCCATCAAATTCAATGCTTAAGTTAGAGATCCCTCTGGGATAAGGAAACAGTTGTCTTCTCTTCAAGTGAAGAATGAGAAGAAAACTACCCATAGACACCAGAGAGTTGATATTCTTCCTCATGATGTTGACTGAGCAGCAGCAACTTTTACTGGAGTCATCATCAGATGTCTCACATGCACTGCACCTACCCTGTGATAATGAAAACAGAGTTCTTGCACTTCTTCCCCTGCCAATCTTTTTTTCCTAAATCAGTCCTAAATGCCAAGTTCTTTGTAGAATAAGACATCTCCCAGTTCTGGAGAAGTATGAAATTTCATTCCTTTGGGATAGAAAAGTAAGAGGTAATGGAAAAAATCTTCTCCCAATGCTGGGTAGAAGTGCATTAGCATAATACATGACTTTGTACTTAGCCTAAAAAAATGTGTTTCTTTTCTTGATTAGGAATAAATCACATCACACCCCCACAGCTGGGGGTTGGAACTAGATGATCTTTAAGGTCCCTTCTAACCCAAATCATCCTATGATTATAAGATAGTTATAGTATTGTCATTAATACAGCATCACTCAGAGAATTTCAGCTCTGAGTTCTGAGGAGGACCTGATAAAGAGTTCTTGCAGAGTGAAAAGAAATTTCGCTATCTATTTTAATGATCAAAGTCGACAAATGAAGACTCTTTTTTCCAAAAGAATCTAAGGGAATAAACTATCAATACTGGTTTTCAGTGAGATCTGCACATTAAATCCCAGTAGATGCCTTTGAAAATATTAATCAGAAGAGCTCAGCCAAGAGTGAAATTTTGTTCAGTAAATCCAGAGACCACTGACATCAGTTGCAGTTACGCTGAGTGGGAAGGATGAAGGGTAATTACAGACCCAGCTGCCAATTCACCTCAGTTGCAAGTAATCATGATTTGCACTGGAATTAGACGATGGGGAGACACAAACACTCTGAAAATCAAGTCACTTTTATTAACTACTAAAACATGGACATAAGCACTTCATCTGTGTTTGAAAATCTTCACCTCAATGACTAGGGAAGGTCACTAAATCTGTACAGGGATGTGAATGGCACTAAGATTATTGTGATCCCAAACAAGCTGACTATGACTCTTTATTAAAAATATCATCAAGTACTTTGGTCCCTACCCAGATTACTACTTTTGCATCTTTTATAATTAGATAATGCTAACAATGAACTTTGTGTAACTAGCATATTTTTTTTGCATAAAGTTAAATGTATTTGTAGTAAAAGTACTGTTGTTTATGACACAACTATTACACTATTATACTACTGTTCTTTATTAAACTATCCAATTGTTATTCTTTTATATATATATAATAAACTAATGTATTATTAAAACAGCCCCTCTGCTAGAAAGTGTTATTTACAGCAAAAGGGCAGGTTAGACTAGTAATCTACCACCACCTGTAGCTCTTAGGGAACCTCTGCAAGAATAAAAGAAGGCACATGTCTCTGCAAGAGCACCACTTCATTCCTGACTCCCAGTCTTCTGTAATGTCCAGTGTTTTCCATGGAGGCACCCTTCCAAAGCCCTGTTGCTCATCACCCCAAGCAGGTTCTCAAGCCAGCCCTACAACAGCCGCTGCATACAATTGCTGTTCTAATTTAGAGGAAACTCCATCCTGGAGTGTTCATTATAGTAAATAAGGAGACTAGAGCTTAAGGCAAAAAATAGAGCTCTACCATGTCACGTACCATTCTTAGCATCAAAAGTCATTTTCATACTACACCACTAAACATGACCATCAAAACAGAAACGGCAAGTGGAATCAAAGACATTTCCTAGGGAGAAAAAAAATCAGTTTTAATGTTTTGCAAAGCTTTTGTCTCAGTGGCCTATTGATAACATGCAACATTTCTCTCACACCATTCTGCACATTTATCAGAAAATTTTCAATAGAAAACACTCTATTGCTTTCAGTGGCCTGAGGCCAGCTTTGAAGCAGGCATGTTGGCCTTACTAAGCAACCACTATCTTACAGATAATCACTTAGAAAGGTACAGTCCAGAGCATCTTATTGTTCTCATATCTGACCACCTTTAAGAGCAGATTATTTGGAAGCAGTAGGTAAAAATTAATCAATTAATGCCTTTAGTAAACACACCTGTACTTTCTTCACAGCAAATACTGCTGATCACTGATCTGTATCGAATCTCTTCCTTTCGGTGAAGCATAAATTCAGCCAGGATTTGGATCTCAATCCAGATTTTAAAGTTAGATATTTAATAGGCCAGACTAAGTCCGTGATATGCAGACATTTGGAATTCAAGAAAGAATATGACTAAGAACAATGCTATCTCTTTTTTAACCTTAGCCCCCCTCTTTGTAATTTTTTCAGCTTAACAGTTGCAACCTGCCTTAAAACCAGTCACCACAGAAAGCAACATGCTTATCTGTTACTGACAGTCTTTGCTTTGTGTTCTTGAGAGTTGAAACAGGAGAGGAGAGGCAAGGCGAGGCGAGGTGAGGTGAGGAGAGGAGAATTATTTTTCCCTGAATCTTCTTATTAAATTATCTCCCTACAGTAGCTGAGCTGATTGCTTTAACCTGTGATTCTATACTGTCATTTCACCTTTGCTGACTATTTTCTAAGCATGTTTCTTATCAGTTTCCCAGAAAAAACACTCCACCACTTAGAGTGTTGTAGTCTTTCCTTGAAGGAGAGGCAAAGTACCTTGGAGGTTCTCCAGAGGATCAGTTTTAAGGATCTGAAATGCAACGTTCAATAGCACTATCCCTTATTCTCAGTGGAAACTCTCCTACAGTGGAAACTATCATGTGATTAATTACGAAGAGTAGCTAGAAAACTCCACTTTTGGACTCTCTGGGAGACATCTCATTACAGCCACCTCTCAGGCTTCTCTGGACACAGGCACTTATCTAATATTCCAATGTAGCTGTAAGTCATAGATTTGAAACAGGAACTAATTCAGGTAAATTTAGGAGCAAGGTCAGGAAAAATTAGAAAATATTCCAAAGGTCAAATTGGATTGTCATGATGGCTGATTGTAAGCTTAAAATACATAAATATAGATCTGTTTTCCTGCAGAAATTTTTATATAATGCTGTCACACACTTCCTAGCCACAGAGATCACCAGTATCACTCAAGTACCCCAACATTGTTATTACCACATGGAAAATATTACAGGAAAAAAGCTCCTTTTTTATTAGGCAGTCTGCAAATCTCTCCTCAACTAACTCAAGGGAGAATGGCCTTAAGCTGAAGAAGAGTAAGTTTAGACTAGATATGATGTAAAATTTATTTACTGTGAAGTTGATGAGGCATTGGAACAAGCTGCCCAGAAAGGTTGTGGCCTCCCCATTCTTGGAAGTGTTCAAGACAAGGATGGATGGAGCTCTGAGCAACCTGGTCTAGTGAAAGGTTCTCTACCCATGGCAGGAGCTTGGAACTAGATGATTTTTAAAGACCCTTCCAACCCAAACCATTATATGATTCTATGTGCAGTATCAAGCATGCTATGATAGGAAACATCCTTCAGACAGGTTTACACTCACAGTCATAGTGAAATCAATACATGTGATACAGGGATCCACGTAGACCTTACTGTTCCCCTTTCAGGTACATATTAGAGGCTTGGACTCTATGCAATCAGCACATCAGCATAAATTTGTCTGTACTTCCACTGCATGTTTTCCTGATTTTCTGTATACAGAGAAAATACACATCTAGTTTAGGTCTATAGTCTTCAGATTATTATTTTCAGGCTAAATGTTGTTGTCTGGATTATGTGCAAAATGGAAAAGACAATCCATGTTATTTCTATATTATAAATCAATATGGATGAGTCAGATGATGACTGTTTTCCAATAACTAAATGCCTTATGTCTTTCCAGATTTATATAGCACCGTGCTGATTTTAGGATTAGTGATTTGCCAAGGACCATTTCTATCATGAGAATTTAAAGACCAGGCCCAGAAACTGGCTCTCAAGAGAAATCTTGGGCACAGAGAAAAAATTAGTGAATAATAGATTAATAGATATAGAAATCTAAGGTGAAGAAGATGGAAAGTGCATTCAATCATTCCAGTAAAAAAAAAAAAAATATTTTCCATGCTTATTTGGAAATAAACATCTAATAAAATCTACTAAAATCATCAAAGAAATTAAAGGTTATACTTTTCAATTTGCACCTCCCCCTATTATGAATATCCCAGGATACTGTCAAAAAGAGCACCATATAAAATTCCTATTTTTCAGCTGGGGGTAAATTTTGAGTGCTGTCTTGCAGGACAGGAAAAATCTGAAGCATTAACTGCAGCCTTTAGTAGCCTTTAGTAGCCTGCATGGGTGAAATCTATTGATTTAACTCAGATGTGTCTGGCTAATAAGTGTTCAGAGTAGTTTTCTTTCTACTAGTGCAGTGTGCAGGTGTGTCACATGCTGTTCTGATATGACTAGCTGAGTACTGTGCCAGTTTGGGGAAACTTGGAGGAAAAATATCCTCTGATAGAAGGCAAGTTATAACCACCACCCCCCCCTCCCCCCCACCAGGTCTGGGAAAGAATGACGTTTTCCTCGGAGGAAAGTGAAAGAGGTAAAAGCTATTTATTTAACAAACACACAGGAAAAGGATAATAATGCTAAATAATAAAACCTCTCGCTGTGGAAAGAAACCTGGGAAGATTTCAGAGTCCTTCTGTAGGTGTGGTCTCTCTCCTCCTCCTTGGAGCTGGGTCATGGGCTCACCTCCAGGGCCTCCACCTCAGTAGAAAATTCTCCCTATGTGTTCTGATGTTGAAACAGTCCAGAAGACAAGAAGGGAAAAAAAACCTGAAGTCCCAGGAAAACAAAGTTCAACTCTTCCGAGTTTTCTGGAGAAAAGGAACCGCAAGCTGGCTGAAAAGCAAGCAGGGTGCTTCCTCCGCTCTCTACCGCAGCAGAAGAACACAGAGGAGTGTGTATGTGTGTCCTTGAACAACCACTTTGAGAAGTTTGCTCGGTTTTTTCCTCTCCCCCCTCTCAGGCTCAGTTTAAAGGCACAGAAAGGCACAAAGTTAATTTTCTGGGCATAGAGCAGCAATAGGGGATACACATCATGAAGTCACCCCAAGACAAATGCCTCCCATAAAATTAATCCATGGCTATAGCGACTGTAAATCTGATTACCCCAAAATGGCCATTGTACTTACGAAGTTCAAGCAAACAATGCCAGGGGAGTGCTTCAGGAAATCTTTTCCCCCACATCAGGACAGTCTTCCATGAAGTACAAAGAAAAAGTGTGCATGTGAGCTAAGTTGTCTGTACTGTTTTATAACAAGCCCTCTCATTTTTTTGTACTTCAGCCCTGTGTCCATTAAATGCAATTTAGTGGGATCATCAGAGCTTGAAAGGGCAGATCAAACAGCACTGAGAATCCCAGCTGTGCAGGCCCCAGTTCAGAGTGAACATTAACCTAGGATTCAGCACTAATTTATTCTACTTGATACAGGAAGATGGTCTATTTCTCTGTTGTATGTCGGCCCCATTATTTTTTTTTACTTCTGAAAGAAAAGTCATACAGATAGGTAGAGAAAGAGAGAGAGAGAGAGATTTATGTATTTATGTGTGACAAACTAAGGCAATTTTGACATATGCTATATGTACACACAAATACATGTGGCAAGGAGAAGGATACATCTATCTCCCAGCTAATTTTGGATACGCACAGGACTGGACTGGTGTCTCAGAACCCCATTCACAGAAGCAGGCTATTTCTGTTATTATTATTGTTGTTGTTGTTGCTGCTGCTGTTATTATCAGTAAACACAATGACTCTACAAGCTCATATTCGTGTCTCTGTGGTACCGTGGCTGAAACATGATGGCTGAGGCTGAGGATTGTGCTGAAAGCACATTTTTTAGGCGGAAGATGTTGATCAGTGATTGTACTTTAAAGTTAAACAGTGAAACAGTGTTGTGTTGGGTTTTTCTTCCCTTTTTAGTCCACTGTTAGACAAGAAATGTGCACAGAGTAATTTGTCAGATAGGCTACACTTCATCTGATATAACTGTATGCATATGTCTCCATTTTGCAGTGTATTTTTTTTAACTATGAGAGATGTACAGTGGTACAAACTTCAAAAGCTAGTCAAGAACCAAAACCTGCAATTATCCTTCAGGTAAAGGAAGGCAAAAGTACGGGGGTTCGTATCCATGATGATCATTGCACAAATTGTTAAATTATGGACTAGAGAGTTGCTAGTGCTACCTACTAGTCACATGGCTCATATTTAAACAGTTGCATTTCTATTGCTACACCCTGCACTGGAGACACCCAGGGAAAGGGTAACTCGAAAAGGAAGGTCACAGAAGAATTGCAATTAATGACCAAAGCACAGAAAAAACCTGCTGGGGGCTTTTCTTCTCTCTCTCTTTCTCTCTTCCTGTTCTTTGCTCTGTACCAGATCGTGCTACCTGAAACATCTTGCTTGTTTTGATTTTTCCTAAGTACTGAAGTTTATTTTGGATCAGTGAGGTGAAAAACCTCTGAAAGGCTCATGAGACTCCCTAAGCCCAAGAGTCCAGCATTTGCACCTGTCAGGATCACAGTTTCCTTCAACAGATGGCTAACTTGGAAATTTAGCAGACACATTTCTGCATTTACTTCCTTCCCTGCCTTAACATGGAAAGAAGCAGTATTGTGTAGGTAACATGTAATCAAAGGTTTCACTTTTCAGATTAAGTAGATTGTGGCTTTTTTCAGAAGTGAAAGAAAGCTGCAGCAAACTGTGTCTGCATTGCACAATCCCTCAGGTACACAGAGACAGAAGTTAGTTTGTCTTAGAGAATGTTAGAAGGATTAAAACACTACATTAAAAAAAGGGGGAAAAAGGAGTTACTCTGATTAAGGAAAGCAGTGGTTGCCTGTGTGTTTGTTCTAATCTTCACAGTCACATTAAAAGCCTAATTACTTTTTAGTTAAGGATTCAGGTTCTACTGAGGACAAGAACTATGAAGAGACAAAACTAATTAATGCAAAATATTCAAAGTCATGGAGCACAAAAAACTCTTCAATATCCATTTCCCTTAGACACACTTACAATACTGAAAGGTACATCCAATAATATCAGACGAATTGCTTCTGTTGAAGTATTGCAACACTACTTCTTTTCTTCATCCTTCCTTAACTTCAGAAATAGATCTAATATTTAATTTTTATACAATACATATATTTACAAAACAGAAAGTGAACAGATCCTGCGATCTGAACCTTTACAGACAGCATGTATCACAGCCACAGAAAGACACAAACAGTTTTCAGTCTGGAGGTCAACAGTTTCAGCACCTCCTAAGCTCATTAGCAGTCTAAGTTCCACAGATAAGCCCTGCTTTGAAAAGCAAGAAAATAAGAGTCTAAGCTTCACCAAAAATGGAGAATCAGGCTACTAGGTCACTTCCAGAAATCAGGTATAACTTTATTTGTATTTTTCAGAAATGTGTGCCTGCAGTCATGAACCCTGGTGGAAAATAATAGTGGGTATTACTGGAAAGTAATATGAGCCTTCAGAAACCCACATGCTTTTTATGATACAGACCTATGGCCTCAAAGTATCTTTACCTCACCTACAGGTTAGCTACATCTGAGTCTTGCTTAACTTGGTGCTGCTTTGTGAAAGGGCCATTTGCTTTCCATTCTATCAGAAATGCTCAAAAGCTGCTCCAGTTACTGCTTGGCCATAACACACTGTAAACCAAAATCACAACCAATAGTCAACATGAACGAGTGTGTGCCTTCCCACTGCCTTCTCTCTTTGGACAAGTACCCGTTTGATGTTATCTCAACAATACTAAGGAAGAGAATTGTAGGTGCCCCACAGCAGCTAATCATCTCAGAATTACATTTATGCTGAGCCAGATCCTCCAGCTTTCGTGTGAGTTTATGCTGACAGTGCAGAGAAAAGCAGCTGCACAATAATGGAGACTTCTGCCCTACATTTCTATTTCTATCTAGCCCACAGGAACCATAAGAGGATGACCACATCAATCATAAACAATCCAAATGTATTTTGATGCATACTATGAAGTTGGATGAATGTTGCATTAAAAAAGGTTGTGCCTATTCGTTAAAATAGCAACCATGAATGCAATTACTTTGTGCTTTGTGAATATTCAGTAGTTATGTTGTGCTGCTAATATGTTCCAAGGACACATATGTGCATTGAAACATTTACGAGCACATTTGTGCTAATATTGATGGAGATAACAGGTAACATTCTCACTGCCCTCTTGACATCTCTTCATCAAAAGTCATTTCCCCAAATCAAGGGACAGAGAAAATGGTATGTGTGTGTCTTAATCTCTCTAGTACAATATATAAAGCCTGAGGTAAAAAGATCATGAAAGCTAAAGGGATTATATAGATTGTTCAGCAAAGGAAAGCAATAAGGGAATTACCAAATATCCAGTAACATAGATATAAGATATTCATAGGTGAAACATGAAAAGATATTCCTTAGAATTAGTTGATAATTCACCATTCCCAATCCATCATAGTCATATCACACAGACCTTGGAAACTTATCTTAACTTTTTAATATTTACAATGGATATCTAAAGCAGCAATATACAGTAAGGGACAGCCTCAGTCTCAAGTAGCTTTTTTGTCCAAAATGAGCAAGTGAGGTGAGTAATAGGATGAAGCCAATGTAGATGCGTTCTGTAGATGCTCACACTCAATCATGTTTCAGAGGTGTGTCCCCAGCACTGTGGAGATGCCTGTTACAGGATGGCTCTCCCCAGCTTTGCTCAGCATGGAAAATGGTGGCAGGCTGGGACATAGACTGAGAAGTAGAAAATTACTCACTCCTGCCATATTATGATGTTTTGGGGTGACATGTCCCTGGTAAATAGATGCCCAGGTAAGCCACAGAGAAGTGAAGCTATTTGTACTGGTGGTCCTGTGTAGGGTATGTCCAGCCACTGCCCTGGAGGGACGTCTGCTTAGGTGAGGAGATTGATCAATCTCTCAGCAGGACTCCCCCTGGAAAGGCAACCACCTTTTAGTTACGTCAAGAAGACAAACCCAGAATCCTCTGGGAGGCCCTGTGCAGATCCTTTGTAACCCATTGGCCTTTACCCTCTGACACCCACCCCCTGTATCCCTATAAAGCCAGCCCCCTGCCCCTGCGAGGGCAGAGAGAGCCTGTCCTTGGCCTCCCCTTCGCCGGAGTACGGACCGATAAAGCTGCCTCGTGTGGAACAGCTGTACGGGCCTCTCGTCTCTCTCCCTGGTCTGGCCTGGAGGCTGCCCTGCAGAGCTGAGGTGAAATCACGAGCTGACAATCACTAAAGAGCTGACAGCTTCTGCACAGGCCCTCCTGCCAGCAGCTGAGGGAAGACACCGGGCCTCGGGAAGGCGATCCTCCATGGGACCATCTCTCCAGACCGGTCACAGCTTCCTTGGTCAGAGCTACTGACCCCACACCAGCTGTCATAGTCCTGCTATGAAGTTAGGAAGCCCCAGGCTTCCCAGCTCTCAACACTGTGCTTTCTATTAAAGCATATTTTTTCCAAGTGCGCTTTTAAGTTTATGCCCCACTGAAAACCTAGCTCCCAGCTTGTCATCTATGAACAGGCCACTCATCCATCCCATCCATCTTTCCACCCCAAAAAAAAATCTTTTTTGAAAACTGTATTCCTCTGTGCCCCAGAATACATAATCTATAAGAACAGTAATAGGGAAGCTCAGATTGAAGGCTACAGATCTCAGCAACAGGCTTGCATCTGCTGTGAGCCATGCATTCATCGTTGCCAGCCTCTGTTTCATCACTGATTTATGCAGAGGTGTACACAAGCTACACCCACTCCTGAGAAACCCATTTCATTGTCGTTGGAATCAGCAAGAAGCCTTGAAGGATTAGGCATGGGCAAGTCTTCTGAGAAGGTATTTTTTGCTAAAGAAAGAAAATTAACATGGCAAACTGGCATCCAAGTACAATATGGACCATGTAGCATTTTATTTCCTAAGTTGCACATTTCATGCTGCCTACCAGCTTTTAAAGGTCAAACATGTAAACTTAAGAAGGTGTGTGAGTGTATACTAGTTGCAAAGCTCTTTTTTTTGTCAGCTCTATGAAGCAATAACCCATGAAATGTAGTTGATATCTCATGGGCACATTTCTCCATGCCTGCAAACATTTAAAATTGCACTTGTGGTGCATAAAAGATTTATAATGATCTCACCCACAAATATAAATTTTATCCCACATAGGACGAAAAGACCTAGAAGCAGAAGCAGTGAACAGCTGAACATGAGCACAGTGTCATAAATTCATAACACTTACAGCTTTTTAACAACCAGTCATAAATGTGACTGATTTCAATTTAATTTATGAAACTTTGAGATAGAACCAGGAATACCTCCTCAAATTTAAAACTGAGTTTTAAAACAGAGTGAGTACAATTATGGCCTTACTAGGATATTAGTTGAGGCAAATGGGATTGGGGTGGCCATCTGGAAGGTCCCTGAGCCATGCTGCATGAACAGGGTCAGACAACTGGAGCTGAGTGGACTCCACCAGACTGCAGTGCAGATCCTGCTACCACTCCAAGTCAACAGCACATCCCTTCCCAGCACAAACTGCCACAAAGGGACACATTACACAACTTACTGTCACCAAACCTAGGGTTCCTTCTATGGGTACAGGTGGGCAATAGATGGCCAAGTCATCCATCATGGTAGTGTTGTGACTATTTCTCTCGTGCAGGTGATGATCAGATTCACCTCATCTCCATTGCTCCATCACATCCCCCAGATATTCATGCAACTCACGCATATTTAGGCAGTTTTGTTTGGACTGGAATTTTTTCTGGCAGTTTTTTGGAAGGAAAGGATATTTGGGAAGGGACTGGAAGGTAGGAAAAACCACCAACCAAGACAACAGGGGATGAAAGAAGAAGTGAAACATTCTTGCTCAAGTTTGCTTCCTCAGACATCACTAGAACAGGTCACATAAATCAGATGCCATAAGTTAAAACCCTTCTCTTTCAGAAATGCAATGCTAACTTTCTCCCACAACTGTATTGTTTCAATACAGAATCAGTGATAACAAAAGAAAAATCTGAATTTCATCTACATGAATCTCATAAAATCTCCAAGACATGCCCTGATATCTGATATCTGGCAAGTCAACAGAACTGTTTATTTTCTTGGACATAGAGATTGAATTTTATTTTAGGTCTGACAAGAGGAAAAATTTTTAAGTACCCTGAGGAGTCAAAGTTTTCCTCAGAGCTCTCTCCTTCTGCACCTGTCAGAAATTTGATTTTTTTTTTTTTTTTCTCTACTGTACGTATTGGCAGCTTGGAAACCTAACAAACAAACAACTTGTATATTTTTCCTGTAACTTCATCAGGATAAAAACAGAAGGAAGAAAACATGTTTTACTACCTAAGCCTTTTGCTTCCAGCTTTATCTTATGTTGCACTTGTTTTTACACTTGGAAGATAACAAACAGTCCCTTGTGTTGCCTATGTGTATCAAATTGAAGGCAAAATATTATTCCACAGTGTGAAGTTGTAATATTGTGCCTATTAACACGTCAAAACTAACTCAAAATAGAAAAAGACATGGTGAGGTCAAGCTGCAGATGTATCCCTAAAGGTATGAACTAAGGAGGACATTTCAGTCCCAATTATTTTTAAATGTGTGTTGATAACTAAAGCATAACTCTTCTGGTTTTGAAGGATATGTTTGCTAATAGGTGATGGCTACATCATCTGAAAAGGTAAAATATTTTTATTTTATTGATTTTTTTTAAAAAATTAAAGAATTTAGATTTTCTTATCAAGAAACTAATTGACCAATTATGGAGACAAAACTACTAAGGACTGACAGGTTGGTGATATTTATTAGTTACGGTAGGTAGGATTATTAAAGGTCAACATGGTGGTTAATGTGAAATGTAATAGTGGTCTGAGTTTCTTAAAATTGTACAGAAACAACTGTAGTCAATCCTGGATCAAAATATAATGCCGAATTGTCACAATGCTTATAGTAATTCTTAAAGCAGTTTGGAGAACAACAGACATAATGGTTACATGTTCTGTAATAAAGAATAAGAAAGTGGCTACATATGCCACCAAAAATTTAACAGCGTCAGCACTGGGGTCTGAGGACATGATCTGTGCTTTAGGAAAGGCATAGGAAAAGAAAAAGGCAATGCCAGTTGGCAGGACAGGCCTGAGGAGCTTGCAGAGCTCTTTGTCTTAGAATAAAGTGGTTACTATGAAGAGCTCTTCAGTCTCTGAGGGGAGCTCTTCAGTCTCTGTACCACACTGAAATCATGGCAGTACACGAAGAATCCAGATGCATCCTGAACTGGGGTGCAAAGCTGTGACAGCCAAAAGTTCCAGTCATGGCCTAAGACACCACTGATCTGATTTGTTGATGAAAGCCCGTCTTTTTCAAAGTCAGTTTTCCTAATAAGAGATAGATACCTGTCTTTAAATACCCATTTCCGTTTATATTCCTGAGACCATCATGATTGCTAAAGTATTGTTTCAGGTTCAGGGAACAAGAACACCTTCATCTCTGAGAAAAGCAAGAGAATCAATACACATTCAAGAGTTTCACTAAGAAGCAAAATTTAAGTACAGAATAGGATGTTTTTGCTTAAACAAAATAACATTAGCACCCAATATATCTCACCTTTCAAAGAAGGTAAAGACGGCTCAAAGTGCTGAAGAAATCCCACTGGAAACCTCACCTATGACAGTTAGTGGGATCTTTCACACAAACACAATTTGGGCTAAGTGATACTCCATTTGTCTGGCCAGTAATTAATTTGGAAGCTCTTTTAATTTTCTGCAAGTATTCTATGATTGCTTTTTTGCCTGCAGCTTAAGACGAAGAGGCTAAACCAAGAAGAAATAAAGTTGCTTGTGTAGTCAGCTCATGTCAGTGAGCTGTGTCCTGCTCTGAGTGTGGCTTTTATTCCAATGGTAGAGCTCCAATTCTTTCGTTTTCTTCTTCATTACAAAAATATCAGAAAATTAAACTTAATGAAAACAGAACTGGAAGACTTTTCTTCATCTGTGTTTAGTCTTCCATTCATGACAGCTTGGATGTTAAATTTACCATTGCCTCTTTTAAAATAGAGTGACCCCTAGGAGAGAGAAAGGAGAGGTATTTATATCCTAATAGATGCAGGGACACAACTCACATTTGCACTGGTGCTTCAGCTATTAACTAAAAATTAATATTAATTCCTTAGAGGCTGAGGAGAGAAAAGGATAACCTTTTCTTCTTGAATCAGTGGCTTGGAGAAATGATTGGGAAAAACTGAACAAAAGCTTTCTATGGTTTTAGTTCTTCATGTCAAAATATAGTTATTCATATTTGTACAGTATTTTCTAAAAATTCTTTCAAATATGACAGTTCCCATCGCACACTTCTGATGTAGGCTCATTTCCATTTGTATCAAGGCAGGAAATGTAACCATATTCAGGTAGCCTGTAGCAGAATTTCAAATGCCAGAGTATCTAGAGCATCTACCTTTAAAGGGTTTGGTGAGGTTTCATTGTTTACTGCTGTCACATCCTGAGTCTCAGTTCACTCGGTGGGAAACAGCAGCCACAGCCACCAAACTGGACACCACTGTAGACAGTCTGAAGAGCAGCTCATGCCTACTGTCAAGATTTATTCAAGAAGTTTTGTATGTTCCAGTGTAAAAACAACAGATTCCAGAAAGGCTCTGAAACTGTAAATATTAGGGTTATCAGAGCTAAACAGTTAGCAACTGAATCACACCAAAAGAGCAGTTACTCATGTGCATAGTACAATTTCAGTAGCAGAACCTAAATCTGCCCTACTATAGTGACTAAAATATTCTCTCTGCTCTTTCAGAATATTATACAATTGCCATCAATGTTTACCCACCCCAATTAAAACAAGTATTCATCTTAGCACTCCATTTACAGGTAGTAGAACAGCTGTGGAGTTGTAAAAGAAAAATAGCCAAACACAGTTTTTCAGTGCTGAAGTAAGTGTTACTGTTTTCTCCTTTTTTTTGGATGCATAACATTCCTGTCCCTGTGATGCAAAGCTTAAGCTGAACTAGTTCCCACTTTGCCACCAAAAGGATAACATATGGTTTTAAATGATTGTTTGACAGCCTAGACACAAAACTTCCCAGATAAGAACTGGGGGAAAATTTTAACATTCATTTAACTGTTCCATAGCTCTGCACATTTCAGCTGGAAATTCATGCAAGCCTTTTGTCATCCAATGTAGAATGTAGTTTTAGTTTCCTCATAGTCCCCAAATTCTGACAGGTATTTTCCATTTACCAGAGAAGGTAAAATAGGTTTGGGAGACTTAAAAAAAAAAAAAAAAAAAAATTAAATTAATTATTTAATTAGAAAATGAATTAATTTTCATTGTTTTCTCTACTATCCCAGTACCTATATGCCTTTTACATGCGTATTTATTGTGGGAACTTTGTATCTAAAGATACAAAGATATATCCCAAACACTAAGCATATCACATCTATTGGTGATCATTAACCCATATTTTGAATTTATTTCATATTCTTGGGCTTTTTCCAGCCTTTTTTCATTTTATTTGGAGACGAAGTGTGTGTTTACACAATGGTATGCCAAACTAGCTTTCTTCCATGACACATGAGGCACCAGGTAACTAAGTACCGAAGACTCCAGGGTCCAGACTTTTCTTGATCTAAAAAATTACCTGGTCCATACAAGGAAGCATGGACTAGCACCTCAGCCAACAACTAGGAAGCAGTAAGAGACACTGAAGGTGGTTGTGATGAAATTCATGAGGTCTTGGTTGTGGTCCTGGCTCTGCTACTGGCTTACCTTACAACAAAACTGGAAAACGAAGTTAAAATGTTGCACCCTCTGCAGACAAGGAGGTCTTTGGGCAAGAATAAGCAAAGAGAGCCAGATATAATAATTATTCTGGCACAGTAACCACATAGCTACTAGAACAAATTGAGTCACATAGTCATCATGTATCACTTGAAGATCAAATCACAAAGCAGCTACACCCTGGCGAAAGAGCTTTAGCCATCACATTGCTTCAGAATGTGAAGTTTAGAAACCCATGGGGGTTTCTAAAAGGCAGCCAGTATGGGGGAGGCCACCAGCCCCCGCACAGTCTGACAAAGAGCAGGGGCTCTGGCTCTGAAGTGACACCAGAGTGTGTATACATGATGCTGCTCTCGACCACACTATCATTTTTCTCTTTATGCTTATCCTTTTCATTGTCCAGAAACTAATTTCCTTCCTTCCTTCCTTCCTTCCTTCCTTCCTTCCTTCCTTCCTTCCTTCCTTCCTTCCTTCCTTCCTTCCTTCCTTCCTTCCTCCTCAACCTGTCTCAGTATGAAGATGTTTCCAAACTGCATGGAAAACACTGTCAGGGTTTCCATTTTTCTTGTTCAACCATGTAATCACAAACAGGAGAGAAGGGATATTAGACAAACATGAGATTTTGCTGTTCCACAAATGCTTTTGTTCACCTTCCAACATGCACAGTAGGCATCCAACTACATTTTAGTCATCTACACTTCAGCCTGTGAGGAACAGTAAGACAGTCTTACTGTTCTGAAAATGAATGGGTAGACCCACTAGCATTAGACAGACTTGGCTAATGTAGACCAGAAACAATAAAAGTCCATGCAATTTACTGCTGGTTTAATGAAACATATTCACACTGAAGAAATGCTACTTCTTTTCTTTTACCAGCTCCACTCCCTTTATTACACAATCCTCTGTGCCTGTGTCATTAAATCCACCAACTTTCTGGACCATAGCCTCTACAGACATCTTCTCTTGGTTAATGAATATCTTCCAGACAACATTCATTTTATTGGCATCCATAAAAGTCCAGGCTTATTTGCCTTGCAAAAGTTAGATTTTATTGGCTGTGTATGCTTCAGTTAGTTAATTAAGAAGCAACCAGCAACAGCCTTGGCTTATCCTGGTTCTGAGAACTTTATCTGGGTCAATTTCCAGTGCTTTAATGTGTCAGTTTAGCATTATTTTTTTCCTGCACATTTTCCCACAGCCTAAAACAATGGCTAACAATCATTTTATTATTTCTTTCTATTCTAGTCATGCCTGAAGGTTCCTACTCAACTGTGCATCTCATATATCTTCCAATACCATGACACAAAAAAGTCCATGCTTTCCAGAAGCTCACAAGAAACAAACAAACAAAAAATAAATGTAAAAAAAAATTTAAAAGGTCACAGTAAAAGTTGTATTATTTATGAAACATTGACTGATAAGGTGACTTATCCATAAATAACAGTTGGAGCCCATAGAAAAGCCACAGAAAGCTGAAAAAGTTCGGGGGCTTTTCTTCTGGTTTCTATGTAAATAGACATCAAATGCTAAATTGATTTTAAATCCCGTAAAGAAAATTTGTAATGCTGTATCTAAAAAACAGCAAGCATGTTTTAGGCATTAAATATCATTTGTTTGGTGAGGTTTTTCCTCCCATATTGGGTTTATTCACACCTCTGAGTATTCACATATTGATGATCAAACAAGCCTAGTAACAAAGCTCAGCCTTATTGAGTCTTCATGGTGTTCATTCAGTGATCAAGAGACTGAACTAAACAGTCATACTTGATGGTCACTCATGATTAGTATGTGATGTCATTGCAGGATCAGGCCTCAAGGAAGCCACTCTTCTCTTTCAAGTGCAGTGCAGGTGATTGGCAGGACTGGGATTTATGCATCAGCCAGGGGCCAGGGCCAGTGTCTGAAGACAGAAAATCTGTTTATGGCAGGAACGCTTGCTAGCAAACCTACAGTGAGACACAGCAAGCACCCATGCAGAATGGGGGTTGATCTATTCATCAAGTGTTTCCATGGGGCACAGATGAACAGGAAAATATTTGTGATTCAAAAATGTTTTCTGACAGTGCAGAAGAAAATACTCGGGGACACATCTGACTGCACATTTTTTAGCAGCTTTTCCATTTGTAACTCCCATCCATATGTGAAAGGAAAAGCCATTTTCTATCCCTGTAAAGTGTATAATGGAAGATTTGTCTGCTAGGCAGGTGATCCTTTTGCAGATACTTCTTGAACAAGGGTATTATATACTCTATAAAATCCTTCGTACTTCGCACAGAGTGATCTTTTTACAGGATTTTGTACAAGGCTCATGGGGTAAAAAGGACACATTTTAAGCTCTCCTCTAAAATGCATGGTCCATGGTACCCTGTGCTGCCCCTACAGAGCCATCTTTCACAGCCCATTTTAACCTGATGAACCTAATGTAGAAAGAATCCAAAGGCTTCCAGTATATCAATCTTTTTCTTATTATTACCTCTTTATAAGAAAAGAATACATTTGCTGACTACAGTCAAGGATCTCCATAAAACCCTTCCTTGACTTGCTTTTGGAAAGAAGGAACAAAATCGAGCAATGGATTTTCTTGCCTATTTACATTACTCTAATTTAGAATATTTTGTTGAAATACTGCACTGAACATGAAGCCCCTCCCTGTCCCCTGAGGGCATTTGTGATGCATTGATATACATGCTAAAGAAAGATTTGTGTTCCACATGGACCACAACTTCAAAAATAGCAGCATCTCTGCAGTACAAAAGGTGCTTTGCTCAGAGGGAGTGTTCTGCAGTCAATCTGATGACTTCTATGACCTTTTTCAACGAGATGAGGAAGATCATAAGACCTATGCATTGCCCTGCTGGTCCCCAGCCTCAGAGCTGCCAATGTCTTGGTGAAAGCTGTAGCTGCACATACTTCCCTTGCAGCAGTTGCTATCTGACACAAAAGATGACTTTGAAGACAGAGCCAGGCCAGCCACACAGTGCCAAATCAGCACAGGGCTGAATGAAAGTTTTAGACTGATAGCTGTGTTCTGATAATTACACAGTATTAAAATATTTCCTGAATTTATCATTGGAAAAACTAAGGCTAAAAATAAAGATTCCTGCATGCAGTGGTCCAGAATTTTAAAAGGTGACATAGCAATCCAGCAATCATTGATTGCGCATTGAGAGTGAAAGCTGTTTAATGCCTAGGAAGAACAGCTAAGACATCTGGGTTGTTTTCTAAGCTCTGCCACAGATTTTTTGCATCTCCTGGGGCTGGCTATTTAAACTATAGAAAACTGCTCAGCAGCTGCAGGCTGCAGTGTGCTTTGGAGCCCTGGACCTTCAGTCACTTGGAATGGGGATCCAGCTGGGACACACTGAGGCTCTCTTATGGCCTTCAGGGGAAGAAGACGAAATTTCATCCTGCCACAGAGCTTGGAGTGAAAGCAAAGGATTCATCCAGAACCTGGGCAAAGTGTGCCTAATATTCTCCAGTACTGACCTCATCTAAGAATAAAAGGATAGAAGAAAGATGGGAAAGGCAATATGAGAAAAAAAAGATAGTAGGAAAGATCGGAAAATCTCCAGACTTAGTAGATCCTAAAGTACTTAAAGTCTGCACATTAAAATGACTGTAAAAATGCTAAGAATTATTGTCTCCATATACACAAGGTGTTACTGTGTCTTTGTGGGTTATGCTAAGGGAAGAATGTGTTGGCTTAAACCCATCAGGGACCAATGCTAAACAGTGGCTTGCATAATTTGGGAAGCTGAAAAATATAAGCAATAATACACCCTCAGAAAATTCCCTTCCTTCACTTGCTTGATTGAATTGTGCCCCCAAAACCTGTACAGAGGTCTGAGTCAACTTTTAACTGACAGAGAGCAGAAATGCCACTGGAAAAAGGAGCATCAACAGATGAGAGAGGAATACGGGCAATTAGGCCTTCACCCTGACACATTTCCTCAGGGAAACAGGCTCAGCAAAGTCAGAAATGAGCAGGGTCTAAGACCCTAGTGCAGAAAGCATTTAAACAGGTGCTTTTGATTTGAACGAGATTTGACTAGATACTTAAGCAGAGTTTGATGAACTGATGCTTGATGAATGATTGCAGAATCAGACCTTTACATTATTCAGTTCAACGCTGCTTTTAAAGACCCTCCAATGTTTATAATCCTCTCTTCTAGACATATCACTATTCAATATAAACCTTGCTTTTTTTTTCTTTACAGTGGCATTAACTCCTGAAATTAAATTAATTAGTTGCTAATTTTCACTCTGTAAAAATGTGTTGACACACAGAGTATAATAAACAGTGGATGGGGTTAGATAAATAGTGAAGCATTTACCTGACCCCAAGCCATTATTATAATTAGCTTCCTCAGACACATTACAGTGTGTTCTTCAATCTACCACCCACCAAACATCCAAAAGGACATCCACACAACAGCACCAGTTCACAGTTCCTGGCATACTGGGGAGAAGTGCTTTCAGTCCCATAAACAGCATAGCAGAACAGTGCTAAGTCTTTAAGCATGGCTGTTCTTTCCGGTTTTTCCTGGGTTTTTTAAGCATCATTTTACAGGAGACTTGGACATTCAATGTTCTGTCAGAACAAATAAAAAACTTCAGCACCTCAGGAGCAACAACAGCAACAAATATCCAGCACTCATATAGAGCTGCACCCACAGTGGAATCCTACAAGCCTACTGTGTGTGTTGCTTATTGCCCTTTGTCATGAATTTCCTCTTATTTGAATATCTGGCAGTATTATGGATGAAAAAAAAAGATTCAATTTAAAGAAGATTATCAGCTGTTCCTAGTTTTTGAGTCAAATGCCAGATCTTTCCAGTTTTTACTATAAAATACAAACAGGTTATTTTTATAATCAGAAGAATTCTGGGTTGGTTTTTTCTCTTTTTTTTAAACAAAGGAATACATGATGTCATGGGCAAACAAATATTGTGTTAGTTTGTTTCTAATAACGGACACATTTTTTAAAGTAAGGATAACAGGAAAAAAACAAGATAAAAGGAAAAAAAGATGAAGTTAGTGTTGAATGAATTAATAGCAGGCAGGTGGCTGGGTGGGTGTCATGGCAGATAAACACTGAGATGAAGCCAAGGTAATTATAATTATAATCTGGCTAGTAATGCTGTCAGCTGAGGGTGTATAAAAACCTTGGTAAGTTAATACAGAGATGATCAGATCAACCTCCTTCCTGCTTGATCCCACAAAACACCATCTCACATATTCAAACTCACATTTTATGCATTTTTATTTTCTGAGTATTTCAGTTAGTATGTTTTAAGAAAGCTATTCTGGTGTAACCAGAGTTTAACCAACTTTCCACTCTCCTCATGAAATCCTGGAAAACATGAGTATGTAATCAGCTGAGTCTCTCCTGACCTCCATGTTTTGCTGGACAGAATTCACCACTTTCTGTCATTCTCTTTCGCAGGCTTTCTCTCCCCACTGTGCTATTCACGGGGGTATAAAATGCTCAGGCAAACAGAAGTCAATGGCAGATGTGTCGGCAGCACTTCTTTCTGCAATTTTGCTAAATGGATGTATCCCATAAAAGCAGCCTTAATTAATGGAAACATTTTAAAGGCACTTATAATAAGCCGGGAAAACAACAGTTGCCAAAAGCAAACTTTAATAGCAAAGAATGCTTAAAAATTATATTCCGGAAGGTAACAAAAGATTTGTGGTGGGTTGACCCTGGCTGGGCACCAGGTGCCCACCAAAGCTGCTTTATCACTGCCCTCCTCAGCTGGGCACGGGAGAGGAAGTATAATGAAAGGCTCATGGGTCAAGATAAGGGCAGGGAGAGATCAGTCACCAGTGACTGTCATTGGCAAAACCGACTTCACTTGGGGAAATTAGTTTAATTTATTACAAATCAAACCACAGAGAAATAAACACATATCTTAAAACACCTTCCCCCCCAATCCTCCCTTTTTCCCAGGATTAGCTTCTCTCCTGATTTTTCTCCCTCCTCTGTCCCAAAAGTGTAAGGGGACAGGGAATGGGGCTGTGGTCAATTCATCACATGGTGTCCCCTCTGCTCCTTCCCCCTCAGCAGGAGGACTCCTCACGCTCTTACTCTGCTCCAGCATGAGGTCCACCCCACAGGACGCAGTTCCCACAAACTTCTCCAATGTGAGTCCTTCTCATGGGCTACAGTTCTTTATTAATTGCTCCAGCGTGGGTCCCTTTCATGGGGTGCAGTCCTGCAGGAACAGGCTGGTCCAGACTGTATCCCCACAGGGTCCCAAGTCCTGCCAGCAAACCTGCTCCAACATGGACTCCTCTCTCCACAGGGACACAATTCCTGGTGGAGTCTGCTCCAGTGTAGTCTTCCCATGGGGACACACACTCCTTCAGGCATCCCCTTCTCCATGGGCTGCAGGTGGATCTATGCTCCCTCATGAACCTCCATGGGCTGCAGGGGCACAGCCTGTCTCACTCAGCTCTTGCACCCACAGCATCCCCTCCCCGTCCTTTGCACTGACCTTGGGAAATGTTGGGTTGCTCCTCTCACATATTCTCACTCCTTCCTCCAGCAGCTGTTGCACCCCAGTTTGGTGGGGTTTTCTCCCAATTCTTGACCATGTCGTCCCTGAGGCTCCACCGTCATCACTGATGAGCTCAGCCTTGGTCAGCAGTGGGTCTATCTTGGAGAGACCTGTCTGGCTCTGCTGGACACGGGGAAGCTTGTGGCAGCTTCTCACACAAGCCACCCCTGTAGCCTCCCCCTCTACCAAAAGCTTGCCATGCAAACCCAATACAAGATTTTATGTGTGCAGTATTTTAAAAAGGTATTTCTTTATTCAAATACCTTAAAAATCTTACAGGACTCACGTTTGGGACATAGCATGTTTTCTGGAGGATGACAGTGAGACAGGACAGCTTTTCTGCTCCTGTGTGATAGGCAGTAAATGCTTTTACAGTGTCTCAAGAGTCTTTTATTATTTAGAGACCTGAACCTGAAAGGTGCTGAGTGCTCTCAGCTCTCACTGACTTCAACGTCACCCAGTCCTCAATTAGCTTCAGTGGGATCAGAGGGAACATCACATCCCATAGCAGATGTTTACCCCGCAGAGCATCTCCTCTAGTGCACCCCAAATACAGAAACACCTCAATTCAGATCCAGCAGATCTCTTAGATGTATGCTTAAGTCTCTCCTTAGCCTAACACTCTTCTGGATTTAGCTACATGTCTAAAAATTAGTATGTGTTTAAATATCCTACCTTCTTGAAAGAAGATGGAATACTTCTTTATTTTCTGTGAAAGATGTGACAATATGTTCTTTTGTTTAAATAATAAGTCATATTTTTAAAAAATGAAAAAAACCACATAGTTAAATATATTCTCAGGAGGTAAATAACCTGGACAAACATCTTGTCATTTTCTAAAGCCATCACAATTCATTTTTGCCAACATACACTTTGCCTTGTTTTTTTGTGGCAGGGATGCTCATGGAGAAATTGAATAAGGCCCATGTTCTTGTTGCACCAAAGGAAATGTCTTTCCTTAGGAAAATGCCCCCTCACACACCATCTGACACTGCCTTTCCAATCAAACATAAAAAGTAAAAGCAAACTGTCCACACCATCTGTGACAAAGTCCCTTTAATTCTTCAAACACTTCTCTGTAAATTGTGGCTATTAGTAATAGCCACACATTTTGCTGCATTTATATATTAGAGCTGTTTTCTTTCATTCCTGATTGAGACGGAATCATTGTATTATTAACCAAGAGAAGTTCTCTGTGCTTTTTAATTCCAGAATAATGAAACTCATTGGAACTTGGCAGCATTGAGTCTTGCTGACTAATCATTGGCATTGGCTAATGGCAATTTTTAATCAAATCTTATTATTAAATCAGAATATAAAAGATTTAGAAAATGCAAGGTTGCAGCTAGAGGTCATTAGTCATGAGCACAAGAAGTAATCAATACAATTATGGTTGCTCAAATTGTGTTGGATGGGCCAGGTGGCGCAGTGTGATAATGCGTTACCCTTTCACCCCGGGTGTCCTGCTTGGATCGCAGATAACAGCAAGTCTGCTGCCTCCCATCTAATCTCTGGTGGATGCTTGAACGTGCAAAAACCATTAAAAGGAATTCAACAGAGTGGGCCAAATTCAATTCTTGGTCACACTGGTGTAAATTTTCAGTGGAGTTATTCCAGATTTATTCTTGTCCCATTGCAAATTGCTGTCTCTTTTAAAACTAAGATATTATGTTGGATAATAGGGATGAGCTCATTTTAATATCATGCCATCAACAGCTTAGCCTACTGTTATTCACTGTAGTGCCAGTATGAAGTAATAAAAATAAAGTCATTGCAGATTTATACTGAAGCTAACGAGTGCAGAGCTGGTTGTTAAGCAGTTTCTAGCAGTTCCTTTCTGTCATGAGAATGTGATACTGAGGGTGACTTATTTTGTCTTAGGAACATATTTAGGAAAGGATCCTCAGGAGGAAAAAAAAGGACTAGGAAAGGCTAGGTAGCAGGTGGAGCTAGAAGCCATCTGAAAAAGCTACACTTCATCCTAATAAATGAATTTATCTCAAATGGGTGAGATGACACTAGAAAAGTTACATTACCTGTGAATCTGGCCCTACTGGCAAGTGTTCATGCAAAAATATTACCATCTACAAGCATTTACTTTCCAAAAGACATGCTTTTCTTTATCTCCTTTTGACAAAACAATTGGCACAACTCCAATCTTAGGCAATTTTTTTAAGGATTTCACACAGGCATCTACCTGGACAAGGGGTGCTGGTCTCCCACCCCTCTCATCAGAGAACATTGAAAAATGCTTGCTTACCAGCAGAGATTGATGTCTGGGGCATTCACACATCAAGAGTATTACCTTCTCTGAGAATTGCAAAATGTTGCTAAATATTTATTTTGGAGTTCATTTTCTCTAACAGAAATATAGTGAGTTTCACTTTGTGTCACTGTATTCCTTGCAGTCATCTATATATGTACCCTCTAATGCAAACAAAAGGAAATTCCAACACTGTAAAAATCTTGTGTTCACATGAAGGTGAGATTTCCTTACAAAAGCTGGACAGGCCAAAATAAGTAGATTGTAACAATTTTTTCTTACTTTTCTGCAAACAGTGAAAGTATCTCCTTTTTTATACATAAAGTTTCATCCTGTGAACCTTCATGTATGTAAGAATAAGAAATAAAACTTCACACAAGCTAACTAGCTACCAACCATATAGACATAATTGCTTTTGGAAATATTGTACTTGAAGACATTTTCATGTCAGCTGTATGTGTTTGAGTACCATCATAACATGGTGTTTACACCAGATTAATACCATATGCTGTGTGGGAATTATGTCAGGTTATAAATGGAAATACAGTATAATATCTGAAATTCAGGAGTGCTTTAAAATCTGATTTCTGTTAATGTGCTGCTATTCTAGAAGAACGTAAGTTTGAATAACATTACTTTTGATTTACACCAGTATAGTGTGGATAGAACCCCATTCCAGATGCCTTAAATTTTGTTAAACAAGTGTTAAAATTATCACCAATTAAAACTATTTCTACACACTGTGGAATCATAGTGGATTCACACCCTCGTTACGGCAGCCAGGAGCGCAGCCACAGAATCATGGTGAGACCTCAGATCTGATGTGAGTAATTTTTCTAGCTTCTCTTCTCCCAAAATGATGCCACTCTCCCATGTCTCCTCTAGGCCTCTTATGAGTCCTGTCAACACATTTTAGCTCAAAGCCGAAAGCACTTCTTTAATCTGCATTTTACTCACTGCCTAAGTAATTTAACAGTTGTCGAGCAGGTCAGGAATAGGAATAAAAGTACAAAAATACAAAAGTGGGGAAAGATGAGGGATGTTTAGAACACAGTAGAAGTGAGCCTAAACAGAAAGCAGTTAAAAACGGAAAAGAAAGGCAAATTAAGGAGCAGAGCCAGAGTACCAAAGCCAGTAAAACCCAAGAGAGCTTTCCACTGATTTTAATCAGACCCCCTGGGAAAGACAGAGAGGAGAATAATGAAGGACGTTGAGAGAGATGGCATCATTACAGTAAAAGGGCTTAGCAAAAGGACAGCGGATGCTGAGAGCAAGTGAAGGTTTACCAAGGGAGCATCTTCCCACACTGCCGAGGAAGGGGCGACGGGCTCCTTCCTGGGCTAAGCTGGCTGGCTTTAGGAGCCAAACTGCCACATTAAGTCAGCATTGTGTCCCAGAGCTCGATTCTGCTCTCCATGGGGCTCATTATCTGCAATGCCAACACAGCGCTCAGGCTCCCACACAGAGCGGCTTCCCAGAGAGCCAGGGCAGAGCAGGGACAGAGCTGGGTCACCCTCATGTCTCTGCAGATCTGACCCGCCTTTGTTTCACATGCAGACTACTCAAAATTAGGCAAACACCTGACCCCTTGGACAGCTTCTTAAATTCACACTCAACTTCTTCTGAGCAGACCACATCACTCAGGTCAGCAGACTTGAAAAAAGGAAAAATATCAGAAAATGCCCTGAGTTTAAGTAACATTACATTAAATGTACAACATTGTATGAGAGGCTTTCAGAAAATTATAGTGTCTGAGAAGATCACAAAAATAAAAGGTGTATTGATTCCTCAAAAAAAAAAAAAATCAAGTCTAAAGATGATTTTTAATTTAGAGTGGATATGCATGCTAGCATCACAGCTTCTCATGTAAGGACTAATGTATCTTCTAGATACTCCATGGAATGTTTTCTCTGTGCTGCAGTAAGTTCTCCCATGTATTTTCCATTAAAACATATTCATGTTATTCACTTAAACATTACTTAACTCTCTTAGGGATGACAGATTGCCATTTTGATTAAAAATTTAAGGGTTTGCTGTTGATTTGACCCTGATTTATATACTGAGTAGGACGTGATATCTTTTGTGCTAATCTAGTTCCAAGCAGATTTAAATATACACATGTATTTATATATATATATATATTTATATATATATATATTTGAGCATATATATAAAAAAAAACTATATTGGAGGATTGAATGTAGGAGAGCATTAACTCTGTCTTTACATGGGACCTATTAATATGAAAATTATTGTAATATGATTAACGGCTCCTCTTAACACCAAAGAGAGGAGTCTTGAGAGATTATTCTGAAAGATGATAACATTTCCCTATCCAGTTTGTAACCCTAGGGAAAACTGAAAAAATATGGATTTCGACTTGAACAATAATGAAATGGTAAGTGATATAGCTTTGCTGTCTTATAATGACTGTATTAATTTGCAAGCTGTAGTGCTAAACCAGAATAGAGGTGCTCAAGGAGATATGCCTGTTATCTAGGCAACAGTTAATATGATGAAAATGCTATTTAGAAGCAGCACCATATTTTTATCATAAATATGACTTTAATTCCTTGAGAGTCTCCATAACGTCCTGGTAGAATGTAATAAATGCAACATAATCTAAAAGAGAAGACTGTCATTTATAACCATTCCCAATATTAGTTATGGATCTTTTAAAGTTTAAAAACACTTTCTGTAAGAGAATCCATCCTATATATTCCATCCCATATTACTTCCCCAGTTTAGAAAAATGACTCAACTGTGATAAAGAGATTCAATTTTTACCTTTTGCTTGCTTTTTTGAGTTAGCATGGGAGACCTTATCTATTAATTTACTGGGGAGAATTTCTCATCAATGATGCTCTTTTCCCCAAAAGTGGAAGTCTTTTAAATTTTAATTTTAGTGAGGGAAGGAAGTACTGCACCAGCAAATGACAATATGGAACTATATACAGACTGATGTTTTTTCACCAGGCTGAAAGTACAAAGCTTCTGTGAATGAAATTCTCTTACAATTGTCAGAATTTTATATTACTGGTATTTATACATGACTAGGTTGCATAAGCCTTTTTATTCACTGGTGAGGCTGTACTGTACAGATTTCATGTCATATTTACTGAAGCTGAACTTAATTTGACAAGACCATAAACCACAGCTATTTTTTCTCTGACAATAGCCTAACTTCAGCTCTTGGAAAACAATGTTTTTAAAGATTCCTGGAAGTCAGTGTAGTGGTCTGAGAACTGTAGGACTGAACCAAGCAATAAACACAGGCTCATAACGAGTAATATACAATTACACAATATGCAGTTCAGACCTCAGTCAGAGCCTCTCTTGCCTGGCTTCTGCAAGGCACTCATGTTTTGTCTTGTCTCTTCTTGTATCACAGTGGCAATATGCTGACACACTCTACACACACCTTTGGGGAGAAGACACAATAATGAGGCAGGATGAGAAGGAGCAGTGGCCTCTACATGCTGCAGTACATCACCAAACTTGGTACAGTGCTTTGAAGGGTTGCTCTCCTTCACAAGCCACTGTTCCAAGTGTTTCACCCCTCAGGATTCATTTTACAGTAGTATCTAACATAAGCTAACAGTCTGATGTTCATAAAGGGAGAGTATTCAAGATTGCATTGATAGCTGTTTGGTCTTGCCTGGCTGCATAAAACAGACAATCAGTTATTTTTTCTCAGTTTTCTTACAGACTGCTGAATGAACTTTGGGTCTAGACATAGTGGGAAGAGCAGTCCAGCAGCTGCGTGTTCCTCATGAGACAGATGTCTGCAACAGACTGAAGGATGTGATGTTGCTACAAACTTTGTAGGCAAGTGTGATGTTACCAAATACTTAGTGGTAGGACGGAGTTACCTGACAATCCTAAAGGATGGGGAACACTTGAATCTTTCTGGGTAAGGGACAAAAAGGAACCCTGCTTTTCAAGGAGGGATTGGCTCTTCTAGTCCTGCTTAAAGTAAAGAAAGAGAGAGAAAGTTTGGGTTGATTTGTAAGCTTCAGACCATGTCTTCTGATGTTTACCTGTGCAGTAAATTATCAGTTTTTTCTCCATGTGACAGTGCCATCAAAATATACTGTGACATGTTGAGGCAGACTTCCATCTCTGAAGAAAAACACTCAGGGGAAAAAGTATGGTAAACATATTAAAATGTGTATTCTGTTTAGGTTTAAAATGTGTATCCTGTTCAGGTTTTCTTCAGCAAATATAAAGCACCTCAAACTGCTCATCAGCCAAACCAGCAGCTGATTTATTATCAATGAGAATGGGAATATTATGAGACAAGGTTCTCTCTGCTTACTGTCTACATAAGCAGCTACTCTAATAAGAAGATGTCTTTCTTTCTATATATTCTACATGTTTATATGATAGTCACAGATTTCTGTATCACTAAACACAAAAGCCTTCACAGCCTCCTCCTGAGATAGAACTGACAGAAATTTGTTGGGAATCTGAAGGATATTCTCCCCACACTGGTATTTTCCTTTAAACACTCTCATTTTAGGAGAGCAGGAAGGAAATTCTTTTCTTCAGCTTTGGTCCTCACAAAGTCTCAGTTTCTGTGCAGATTGCAGGATGTTATGGCATTGTCTATATCAATATTGTCTGAGTGCGTTCCCTGTAGCTCTGAGCAGGTAGGATTCTGTCTGTACCCAAATGATAAGACTGTATCTGCTATAAATATAATAACATCATCCACACGCACATGCAGATGGCTACAAAAGAGTAATGAGGCATCTTGTTTTACCAGATATACAACCTAATGAAAGAAATCACAGACTACTTTTTAGCTCTTGAGACTTTTAATCTTTGAACATTTGAGTTCAAGTTCCTCTTGGCTCTGAGAATATTCAGCTTTTTATTATATTATTTTGTTCTTCCTTCCCCCCACTAAAATCCTAGAGCCTGATTTAATTACAAATAAGAATTCTGGCACAGGTTTCAATTTAAAGAGAAGTTTTTTTTCTGCTAAATTTATGTCTTTTCTTCAGTGAAGGGACAAGTTTAAATTACAACAGGGAACACAATCATCCCATAAAGGTTTGGAAAAGCCCTCATTTTCTTCTAAAGCTTAAAATACTTTTCAAAAACTCACTCCCAGCGAGGCTCTTTCAACACAGCTATTAAAATATAAGTGACCATTTTCATTTAGGTTTATGCAAAAAGAATCCATTGTCATTTAAGTCTACTGCCAATTTCTCAGCTGGTATAAATCACCATTATTCCAGTTTAGTGGAGTAAAACTGCTGTAAATCCAGTGCAGGATATGGCTCCTCTTTTCTATTAACTCAGATATAGAGTAGCTGGATGAAATTCTTTAGCCTGTGTTGTACAGGTACTTAGATTCCAAGCTCTAATGATCTCACTTCTACCTTTGAAACCTATGAATCTAATGAAAATTATGTGCATGTATCAAGGGGAAAATATGCCTGTTTACTGCACAAAATTCTTGTGCCTCATTTCACAAGACATAGAAACCTGATTATTTCTTAAGCCAGGATTTCTTCTCGCAGTATTGATGATTATATTACAAACAGTAATTAGCACATGAAATTAATAAACTTTTGCTTCTTCATTTACACCAGTTTCCCATATTGTATTAGTAACCACACATTAGCTAATCAGCAGGTTGGGAGGGAAAGCTGCCAAAAGCAGATCTGATAATTGGCAGCAGTCAAACAGTCATAGCAGGAAACTTTACACTTCCTGCGGACAAGGCTACTGATGGAGACAATGCTGAGATACAACATTAGGGGAAAAAAACTAGGATGTTTAGTTCTTTCGTGTTTAATTATCTCTTGTAAAACTGGATTCACTTATCACAGGGAGATACAGGCATTTTGCGCAGAAACTATGTAGATAACCACCATTGGTTAAGGACAACTTAATAATCTAGTGATCACCTAGAAACATTCATGAGATTTGTTCTCTACCAAATTTTACAAACCATTTAAAATGCTTTTCTATCTCTCCAAGTCCATACATGGTACAGTTATTACTGTAATAATAACTGTAATAATAACTGACACATTTCCCTGCCCAACATTGCCCTGAGATAAATAACAAATCCATCCTCCAGAAAGGAAATTTAGACACACATCAGCTGAGTTTTAGACCCAACCCAGGACTTTAGTTGCCTCCAATAGTATTTAATTCAATATTCTAAATTTTCCCTCGTCTACTGCTTAGCCTTTGCACCATCTGAAGTTCTTCAAGTGTTAAGACCAAAGTTTCCCTAGTCATCTCAGTGATTTTCCTTCTAGACATAGATAGAAAAACTTCCATTTTACAGTATAAAGAACCCAAGAATCCCAAAAGCTTTGACTCCAAACATTGTCCACAACTTGGCATCCTTAATTTATCTTCTTCCTGAAGGCATTCTTGCCAATGTTTTACATCAAATATCCCCAAGATTAAATACAGCAATAGTATCTCAGAAAAGCAGAGCTGAAGAACTCCCACTTCTGCTCATACAGAGGTGACTTGGTCCGTCTGGGCCACCATAATTGTAAGACTCTTTCACAAGGAGGAACATTTTCAACAGGAAAACATCAGATTTCCTTACTGCAAATTGGCCTATATCTGGACAGGCAAGACAATTCCAAGAATTGTAGTACAGGCTTTGATAGAAAGAATTGGTATATTTTTTTGATATTATAAATAGGGTTAGGGTTAGGGTTTGGGTTAGAGTTAGGGTTTAGGGCTAGGGTTTAGGGCTAAGGTTGGGGTTGGGGTTGGGGTTAGGTTAGGATTAGGAGTAAGGGTTATGGTTTGGGGTTAGGGTTAGTGTTAGGGTCAGGGTTAGGTTAGGGTTAGGGTTTAGGATTAGGGTTAGGGTTAGTCAGTAATCTCTTTCACAAGGAGCAACTTTTTCAACAGTAAGACATCAGATTTCCTTTCTGCAAAATGGCATATCTGGGCAGGCAGGACAATTCCAAGAATTGCAGTACAGGCTTTGATAAAAAGAACTGGTATATGTTCACTATGTAAAGCATAGTGGTAGGCGAACATATAAGGTTATGAATCCTAGGAATTAGCTTCCTGTATCTTGCTACCCATTGTGCCTTCACTCCCACAAGTGTGGTATTTAAGAAACACTCTCGGCACTAGCATTTGTCACCATTTTTCCCTGCTACTGAGTGCTAACCAGTACCTTTCCTTGAACTCTAGGCCCCCTCATGCTATGCTGTCAAATGAGGGACCAAATCCTAATGAATTTCTGAATGTGCTGGAAGCCACTCTCTTTAGACATCTTATCTTCCTACAGAAAAGACATGTACTTTCTTGAAACAAATGGGGAGTAAGAAGGCCGAAAACAAATCCTGAACTTAAAATTATAGCAAAACACAGAATGAGACAATTGCAGATGGCAAAGGGATAAGAGTACCAGGTCATGTATCTGGTCTGCCTTAACCCATCTATCCTAGCACTACTTTTACTGTCCCTTACATTTTTGTTGGGCTGTGTTTCTAGTCCATGCATATACAGGGCCTCAAATACAGAGTTCTGATCTGCGCCACAGTTTTCAGGCAGGGAAAAAATAAACAAATACAAATCAATATAAACTAATGACAGAGAACTAACAGCTGAAGAACAGTCAGTGCACTGTTCTCATTTCCAAGCACCTTGAGATGATAAAGCTTCAAATAAAATATGAGGATTTCACTGAGATGTACAAAAAGAGACATACAAGTAGGCTGAAAAGCAAGATCCAGTCTAATCTTTGGAACCAGACTGCCTTTGCTGACAATGGGGGTATACACACTCCTTGGAAAGTGTGTGTTTTGGGAAGAGATTTGTAATACTTCTGCTATGTAGGAATATGATCACCATCTGCTCAGGTCTATTGAATTTTGTCTCTAGATTTCCTTTACAGATCTAAGAGGGAGTTCTTCGGCCAGCAAATTCTGGGACTGCACATCATACCCTCATCTGGGGTATCTCAAATATATGGAAAATGAGTCCATAAATTTGTGCTGCTTCCAGTATTTGTGCTGAAAAATTTAAGCTCTCAAGCATAGCAGGACTTCAAAAGATATTGTCATTACTACCAAGTATCAAAATGAGAAGGAAAATGCAGGGTAAAATGCCATCCTTGAGGTAATCCTTAATCTCACAAAAAATCTCAGCAAGCTTTGCTTTTACTTTCAGTGCAAGTAGATCAGGACCCTCTGGTAAGCCATGTGTTTTGTGGATTAAACGTGCACATTTCCAAGGTCGCACAGCAAAAGGGAATGATAGTTTTCCCCTACAAATTTCAGATTTACTATTTAATTAATTGACTTTGGCAGTTGGCACAAAACCTTTTAAAAAAAACATTCTGAAATGTCAGCGTTGAACAGGGAAAAAAATAATTTGATGAATTTAATCTAAGTGCCAACCAAAGCACAAATGTTCCCTATGGACCCGTTACAACACTGGAGTTCACAACTGATTGCCTAGGAATGAGCAAACTAATGCAGCAAAATATTTACTAGCTAAGTAGATATAGTTTAATATATACACTCTACTTGCCAGATATTTATACCTGTATCCTGTAAAATGCTGACATTTTTAGAGTTGTTAAATTAATTAATTTGATTAGGTAAATAAATAGAAATACAGGTTGCTGTTTTCCTAAACAAGAAGTTTCACTGACTGAGGGTATTCATTTGTTATTTCTTTCTTTGCTGTTTTGTTGTTTTACAAATGTAAGAAACCACAAAAAAGTTGTTCTCCTGCTTACTCTGCATAGTTTTCATGTAAATTATATATAGTTTACTGGATAGTCTTCAAAAATGAACTTCAGGTACCATCTGTATGTTTTTCTGGCACTATTTATTTGCAATTAACCAGGGCCTTATGTTTTATCCTCTGCAACTTAGAGTCTTAAATCCTGGAGGAGGTAAGTTTAGCAGAAGGGAATATCAAATTCAGCATCAGACTTTCTAATGAGCAAAACCTATCCCACTACTCCATATTTAAACCATTGTGACTGAGAAAGACTGCTCTTCCCAGGTAAAAAAAATTCTCTTGGCAAAAAAAACCTAACCAAAACTAGTTTTAATAGCACCTGCAAGTGCAGATTAAACTATTTGTAATGATTCATTAAACTTGATGGCTCAGATATTACACCAGTGAAAACAGGCTCCACTGATTTCACCAGAACACAAGGACTTAACTGATAACTGAGAGACTGTAGCAATTTGTCCCAAGTGACTCAATGTGTCCAGGCACAAAATAACTCTTTCATCCTGCAGCGCTTCTCCTGAGGTCAGTGTTTAAAACGCAGAACCTGCAAGAGAACAAATATTCATGAGGCACCAGAAACTTTATTGATGCTGGAGACCGTTTCTTCTTCTCTTCTTTCAACCCACCACACTCATCCCACTCCACCCACAGAAACCACACATCTTGAAACTTGCAGATGCACTCATCTATCAGCAGAGACACACAGCTTTGGGAGAACACTTGAGCAAAATGCAGCAGGCTCAGAAAAATCCCTCTATTCATAAAATCACCCAAATTATCTGTGTGCAGCTTCCCATAAGAGAAGTAGTAGTCAAAGATACAGCAATGAGGCAGAGCTATGAGCCATACCAACATTTTCCAGAAAGAAATAGGCAGAAAAACACAGACAACTGCATCGCCTATTAGCTAAATCACTTCTCCACTTCTGAACATGGAGCTAAACTCAGCTTGCAGCAAATAGTTTATCACAACATGGCACACCCCAACTCTTCATAGCACTGATTTCATTAATGGTATTTCAGTGTCCTAAATACTGAGTGTTAGGTGCTTTAGCACCCTTCCCAGAAACACCCACCTGTGATGGTAAGATTGGTGGAAATGACTTGTGATGCTGAAAATATAAACTTTTCATCCCAGACATTGGTCACATTCTCCTAAACTGAGTGAAATTCTCTGAAATCTTATAGTATGCAAGTACATCTGTGTGTGAGGATGTATAAAAGCAAGTGAGGGAGTGGGTGGGGAAAATATGTGTGGTACAGAACAAATAAAGCAGAAAACCCCAACCTTATCTCTTGCCGTGCACAAGGAAAGTCTATTTGTGTCAGTGCAAGTAATTCTGAAGCAAACAAACAAGACAAGAAGGAGTAAATGACCGTGTTTCCCTCCAGTTTTTTTTATATCATCTCTGAACATTGGTATCAACACATTAAGGAGAGGGAACTGGTGAATTGTACAAGCAGGAGAACATGAATAAACATCAACATAAAACAGGGAGCTAAGAAGTGATGAGGATTACTGAAATCGGACTGCCGGGTTAAATTAAATCAGGACAGGGGAAAAAAAATTGTAGCCAAAACAACAAAATATTGGCCTCCCCATTTCATAAAAATAATTTTACCATTTCTTGGTACCAATTTACTGGAATCAAGTAAGAAACACAGACAGTCTGAATTCCCCCCCTCTCTTCTTAGGTCAACTAGCAGCAAAGGGCACGATGAGGAAGCTGTGCCTGGGAAGCAGTGGCCCTGCTCTGAGCATCTCCCCACTGTGGTCACAGCAACTGCCATCAGCTACCACACACATTCACATGTGGGCTTTGCATATCATACAGATTACAAAACAGAACAACAGAAAGTACCCTCCAACATGAGAACAGTTTTTCTGCCTGAGACCAAGAGCCCTTACAGACTTTTATCTCATTTCCAGCAAAAGAGCTAAGGAAGAGCACAAGAACAGGGCAAATATATGCTCTAGTTTCTTGGTTGGCTCACTCATCCCATCATGATAGGTTGTCAGGGACTCTCTGATAAGAAGATATTTTAAGAGTTCTCAGTGGATTTTTATTCCACAAACATGTGTAACAGCTTTCCATGCATGTGTAAACTTCTTTTGTACTCATGGAATAATGAGTGGCACAGCTCAACTACACACCTGGTATTTGTTTCAAACCTCCCATCCAGTGGTTTACATGTGGTGCTTTCTAGGCCCAGTGTTTCAAGAAGGGTTAAATCATAATTCTGTATTCACCTCCCCCCTCCATGATTTCAGGCATTCCCTTCACTTGCTCCTTTCATGCCAAAGACCCACAGCCTATTTTATCTCCATCTGAAGAAGCCGTTCCACATGCTTGACTACCTCTCTTGCCTTCATTACTATTGAGTTCTGGGCTGATGGTTTTGGAGAACTCAGATATTCCTTCTGAGTGATAAGAGCCAGTTCAAAAGCCACTACTGTGTATATAAGGTTAACACCACTTTACACTTCTAATTACTGAATTGTACCTGACATTTTGTCAGCCAGTGAGTCACTATCACCATATTCCTCTGCAATTCTTTCCAGCACACATTTTTTCTAAAGCTTTATATTATTTGAAAACTGTGTTATTTCAATATTTATTTTGCCAGATCTTCTATTGACTAGCTTTCACTTATATCTTTGAGGGACTTCACTGATGATTTTCTGTTGGAAAAGCTGACTGTTTATTCTTATGCTTTTAACTATTCCTTATGGAGAAGAAGAGAGGCAGGAAATAAATAAATAAATAAATATTAAGAATCAGTCTGTTACGATGAAGTGCTGCCAGTTTTGTTATTTGTGCTTCTTCTGGTACCTGTGCCATGAGGTTCACAAAATAAAAGTTCTTCCTAAAACACTCCACACTACAGAACTAAGGATCTTTGATCAAGCAGGTATGTTGTGAAGTTAAAAAAAAATTACTTTTAACTGAGAACCCTTCATTAAAACTCTCATTAATAGCTCTGGAAAGGTTTTTGTATTGGGATACTGTCAGTTTTCCACAAAAACATCTTCTTCTGAAAATACGATATTCTCAATAAAATTCCCCCAAACCCAAAGTGCTTAAACTTGCAAATGGTGCCAGGGTGGTGACTAATAGCAGTTGTATATGATTTGCCTTATTCCCTTCTCTCTGAGCAGAGCACTCTGGCTAGGTACTAAGACATTATTTCTCAGTGTTCACCATAGCCACAAACTTCAATGATGGAGCTTCAATATTCAGCCCCCAAATTGCCCTTCAAAAACAGCTGCAAAATACAGGTAGAAGAACTCAATCATCTCCCACTATTTTCAATTCTTGGGCTTTTAAAAATTTATTACTATTATTATTATTATTATTAATTTTTCTTGAGCTGAGTAATTTTGGAGTTCAGAAGAAATCTAATATCTGGGTTTCAAATGCTACCGAGCAGTTTAACAAATAATTTAGACACACATTTTTAGAAATTCTAAATGTCCTATTACCCTTCCACAGGAAGTGCTAGGGAATGGTTATTATCCAGCCCTTTTCAATTGCAGAATATTGGTAATTATTGATTTTTGCAAACGGTCAGATTCCTTTGGAGGCATTATATGATCAGTAAGCTGCACTGGCAAGCCATAAAATGATACCATAACATAGATTACATTTAAATAAGCATGCAGAGGACGTGTATCTTACCAGGTTGTTTCGTATTTTACAATATCATTATTCTGTTCTTCTTTTCACAATAACCTGATTCATTTATGAAGCTAATGATCTGCTTTTGCTCTGTATATCATTGCCTGCAAAGGTGCTTGATCCCTCCACATGCCAGGATCATATTCTGCAAAAATTATGGTTTGTCTTCTCTTCATGTCTAAGTCTTTGAGATGAGCCTAGGTGGCAGGTAGCTGATCAGAAGTTATCTGGAATGAGACAAGTTAAAAACATGAAAGAAACAGATCTGTGATTTCTGCTTTCTCTGTACTATGCTTTTAATTTTATAGTGAAACACTGAATTTGTGTTTGTGGGTTGTTTGGTTTTTTCAAGAACCTTTTCTTTCTTATATTGCTGACTTCCCAAGATTCTCTTCGAGTGTGATATTTTCTCCCTCTGACATTTGCATGTCTTGTGCCAGAAACAAAAAAAAGAGGAAAGGAAACTTGGTCTTTTCAGAGGTAAGTTTTTGTAATTCAAACACACATATAAGCAGCTTGATAGAATTTGTATTTTCTTAGGTTTTTTGGATTTATTGCCATCAGAAGTGGTCAAAATGAAAAAGCCTGGTATGAAGTTATTCATCTGGTCATCCATCTCTGAAATATAACAGTATATATTTGTGATAGGCTGTGAGGTGACAGTATGGCAGTTCTTCCATTTTCCCCTTTGTCCATTACTCAGTAGTTTTTTGACTAATCATCATTTTTTACAATCCCTAGGAGCAAGGAAGTCCAGGAGCTATGCCTGAGGGAGCCCACACCTCAGGGCAAAATGAATCCAGACAAGTGGTCAGGTTTTGAACAAAGGGTTTCCTTCCACACATTTCTACCCTAGCCCTGTCTTTCACATTTGCCTTGCCAATCACTTCCCAGATTCACAGAAAACATAGTAAGAACACATAATATGTCATTGGAAATCTTCTGGATGAGACAGGATCAGCTCCTCCTCCAAGTCTGTCATGCATGAGATTTATTCATGAATAAGACTTAATTGGTTGGAGTCTGCATTGCTATCACAGCAGCTGCATGTGCCTTCAAGATGTTTTTGCCAGACATGCAGGGTCAAGGACAGAAAAACTATGGATAGGTGTTGGGCCCAAGAAATCCCTTGTGGAAGGCTATTCATCTATGGCAGAAAGATATTCTTTCCTTCTGCACATGAAAATGGGCACAATGGACTCTAAATAGTCTGGAGGTTCTTTCATAAATTTTGTTTATGCTGTCCTGTTACTGGATTCTTAAGTGGTCCCTTTCACAAAGCATTCTTTTAACAGCAAGGACTGGGCTTGGCAGAGCAAGCACTTAGTCCCTGCTGCTCTATGGACTTTACTGCCAAATCATAATGCCATTGATCTGTAAAATAAAGGCAAACTTTGAAAAGAAGTAGTATCACTTCCTCTTCACAGTTATTTTTAATGAAACATACCTTTCATGCAGCGATTTAATTTCAGTAGGACTAGCTCAGTAAGTAAGGTCAAGCCCTTGTAAGAACTACAGAGGCTAATGTTGCTGATCTTGACAAATTAGGTAGTGTCATAGCATTACTCCTTGTATTAGTTTAGGAGGCCAACAAAATCAGTGCAAGAGAGGGAGGGTTAGGACCTAATATTAAAAGTACTGTTCCTGTAGCTATATAGCTACAATTTTTGGAGACTTAAACATGCAGTTTGGAAATGGGAAGGTACCAATCTCTATTTCTTTCTCTGCCTGCAATGTTTTATGTGGTCTTGAGGACCATCTGCCCTTATAATACTGTCTTACCTATTCTATAGAGGTGCTGTAAGCATTATGACTTATGACTCCTAAGTCCTTTGAACACATAAAACCCTATGTGTCACAAATATAGGTACTATGAAATATAATTATGTAGTTATTGGAAAAGTCCCCGATTGTCTCTTAGAAACAACTGTCACGCAGCACTTACTATACATAGGGAGTGACACATAATGATGAAGTAGTTAAAATGATACTCTTACTTCTAGACAGAGCATTTGCATTTTTGGAGAAATTTCTTGTTTCTTTTTAAGGATTGGCATAAGAAGCTTTCAGAAATGCTAAAAATACCTTTTTATATTAACTAGCTTTTCTTTGGGCTAAGCACACAGAGGTACAAAAACAGCTTTGATAGCTTCTGAATAATGGCATTAAGGTTAGAAAACTGCAAATGATAGTATGTTATATGAGCCTATTTTATGTAGTAGTAGGGAACATTCATTACCAAAGAATTAATAAATTCTGAAATTATGATTGTATAAGTTGCCCTTGGGCACAACATATACCCATAATATTTTACCCAGGGACTTCTGCATAGACCCTATAATTTCTGGTCAAAGTAGGACAGCTTTTAGAAAAGATATGTTTTGAAATCTTAAAATTACTAAGAATCCAACAATACCTAAAAAAAAAAAAAAAAAAGGTTCTACAATCTCAAAAGTGCTACATCTAGTGTGAACTTGTCCAGATTAAGCATTCAATCACAAGACCTTGCTATGGCTTTTGTCTGCTAAATTAGAGATTCCCCATGTATTGGAAAACTGTTTCTGTGCTTGGGACTTTGAGACCATGATCAAGCCACTCCTTAACCTTCTCTGAGATAATCTAAGTACACTGATCTTCTTTAATCTCTCAATGTCAGGCAGGATATTCAGACTTTCAATTGTTTTTGCTCTTCTTTTCTGCAACCTTTCGAGTTTGCCTTAATCCTTCAGAAGTAAGGATATTGAGCAAAAGGATTACAGGATTCTGGGATAGAAACCCATGAGAAACACCCATAGTTCTGGAGCACAAACAATGGGAATAGTATTAAAATCAGTGACCATCAGTTTTTGCATGGCCCCAGATAAGTCAGGCTGGGAGGCTGCTCTTAGGGTGGAAATTGAAGTATTCTCTTGATCCAGTGGCTGGAAGTGGGAAAAAACAAAGACTTTCAGAGTCACTAGAAATTACTCTTCA
>NW_008240221.1:3693884-3700567 GCF_000691975.1 Corvus brachyrhynchos
AGGAGAATTTATATTTTGGGGATATTTTCCAATCTGAATTAGAACCAAACAATTTTGTTTTAAAGCTCAGAAACGTCTAGGAAATTGATTCAGCTTTCCTCACATAATTTTATTAAAGATTCTAGCTTTTTTTTCATTCTTTATTGACTACATCCCATGACAGCATTTACAAGATCTGTGATTGGGAAAATATCTCTTTAAACTTTACAGATCGTTTTGCTAAATCAAGTGGATTTCTATTACAATCAAATATTAGCAGCCCAGACTCCAATAACAGGGCAATTAATGGCTGAGAACACCTATATACATTAATATTTATACAACATGGTTATGAAGCATTCTGAGTATTTTAAATTCACCAGTTAACCCACAATCACCTTCGTGATTTAGACAATAGAACACTATCACACCTAATTTATAGATGTGTGGTCTAGCCAAAATTGTACAGTTGCACCAAATTGAAATTACTGCTGTGTACATGGAAAAAGAAAACAGAAACAAGTTTTGTTGGGAGAGGCTTGTGATCAAGGGTCCCCTTCCTGGTAGTTCTGACTTGCTGATAGATAAAATAAACAAATAGCCATTAATAGGTTAAAAATAGAATTAATAACTGAAATGATTAATACTGTTATTATCCTTATTCTCTCCTGTGTGATCTGTAAACTGTTGTCTAGGCTAATTAATCAGTGCCCTAATGCTTGTTTACTTGTTACTGGAAAGTGCATATAAATTGCTCCTAAAAGAGAATAATGCATTGGTGTAAATCAGGGCACATGATACTCAGCAACAGTGAATGGGGGCTTGGATTTATGTTCTTTCCTCCTACTCCTCTTGTCTGAGCCCACCTGTGTATGTTCATTCATCCCCAAAGGAATTTGGCAGTAACTGTGTCTAATGCTAATTCCAGGCTCTCCACTGCGAGTGAAGAGTCAGGTGAGATCCTGAGAAGACCCATTAGGTATCAGGCTTTCTGCCTATATCCTCCTCTCCTTAACCACCTATCCTGCTCCATCCCTGAGAACCGATGTAGAAAACCCAGCCCTCCAGCCCAAATCTTATGCAGCAGCATGTGTTCTGCTAGTTTAAATTTGTTCTCTGTAAGTCCAGACATTTCTGTAAGCAATAGAGCAATCAGCCAGTGCTTGCAGCCATTTCTCTAAGGGAAGAAATGTAAACAACAATAAGAATAATGCAAGTGTATAGGTCTCCTGCAAAAAAAGTAGCAGGTCTTGTTATGTCCATTGCACTGGTGGGCATCCTGGGCAGTATGGAATGTCACAGGCAACAAATGCTGGCTTCAAAATACAGCGGTGCACTGTGTGTCTGAAATACTCATTATTATTACTGTGCACTTAAACACAGCTCTAGGATAGCACAAGGTCCCACCTCAGGAAAAGCTGGCTTAGGGTCTTGGCCAAGGTCAGCCTGCACTCAGAGGAAAGCCTAAGAGGCTCCTTTGCCTAGTGGAAGCATAGCCCAACTTATAAAAAGTAACTCCTAATTTCAGACGAAGCTCTAACACCCATTCTGCTTCTTATATGTTAGAGACCAAGATAAAGGACAGGAAAAGAAAACTTCTGTTCCCTTTGTTTTTAATGTATTTCTGTTTATCACTTCATTGTATCATTTTGTGAGGCAGTTTCAGAGCTTTGTAGGCAGGCTGAATATTAACCATCCACTGCGATCCTCTCAGTCACTCCTGGCACAGGTTAATCCCTGTATCATAGGCAGCCACCAGTTTGCTAAGCAGCTTAAAAGGACATGTTATAGCTTTGACAATGACCTGCTAATGGTTTTACATTTCTCAGAAGTATTATGAGCTATCTTTGTCATTTTTATCTTCTAATGAGATCAATAAATTTAGGAAGCAGACATAGATGGTGCAAACTGAAATGCCACAGCCAAGGACGTGGCATGTATAACTGCTAAACTATAAATAATAATGCAGGGACTATAATCAAACCTTGACTTTTACAGATGAAAATCAAGTTACAAGTGCCTCAGCATTAAAAGAATCTCCACATTTTTTTAGGAAAAGTGTAACCCTTGATTTCTTCTTTCATATCACACCATATCAATTCTTTAATGAAAATCTTCACACTGAGAAGTATGTTTCACTCACTGATTTTTTTTTTTTTTTCCAGTGGGAAATAGCAGTTCTTGATGTTTGAACCCTCTCTCTCTGTCTTTGGTGACTCTACATGAAATAATCATGTCAGGTTAAAATTTTTGCACAGCTGCACAGCAGATCTTACTGTTTCTTACACATGTATCGTTAGCTCTCCTTCCTTCCAAACAAGTATGAAAAGTTATAGGCTTTAAAGAGGGAGAGATTGCAGGTTGTTTGCAGTGCACAGGGCCACAGCTTTGGGGTGATACAACAGGGTGATATCAGTTCACATGCCCCACATGTACCTGTTCATGCCACACCTTGGGACTGGGATCCTGAGCCATCTCCAAGCATCATGAATGCCAGAGAGGCTCCTTTGCACAGTCCAAATGGTTCCCGGAGATAACAAACCATTCTCAATGTGTTTGCAAAAGGGGTAGTTGCACACAACACCTGAATGTCGTGGGAGCAAGGTATCTTTACATTCCTCTGAGTTTTACACCTGTGGTTATCCTCTCCAGTGCATATCTGGCCCAAATAAACATGAAAATAAACAAACATTCAGTGACCCTAAGACTCACATTTGATTTCACTGTGTCTGCAGTTTCTGTTGAATTAATCAGAAGTTTAAAGTCAAGTAGCTGTACCACTAGGTATTTCTCCAGCTCAGTAACTATGTGCACAGGAAGGTACAAACTGCATGGCAAAAAAGAAGAGGTCTCTGTGAACATATGCCTCCTGGTGTAGGAGTCCCAGGCAGAGAAACTCCGAGCTATAAGATAGCTAAATATTTAAATGGTCCTCATTTCTGCAGCATGCAAGCACTTGTCACACAGTGGTTGTACTAAAGACAGAAAAAGGAATGTACCATTTTACAATACATCAGCTGGCTACAGCTTCACATATGAAGAAAACGGAGTTTGCATTTCTCAGAGTGTGAGTCTGCTTAGCCTACTATAGCTTTTAATCTTACCAAATTCAACGTGAAAAATATATTGTGGCAAATTGCTACACATCCTACCTGTCTATTGTGTACAGAAGATTCATTCTATTTAATAGGATTTGGATCTGCGTGCTAGTCAGACATAAAAATTCTTTGACAATACAATTTGATGATTGATTTTTGCCTTGTGCAATGTTATCTTTAAAGAGATTACCCTTGACAATATTTAGGAGATATTCCAATAGAGCACAGGTACTCTTCCCCACTCTTAAGCACAAAGCAAACTGTGCTGCCTGATTACAGAGCCTTACTCTGGAACACTACTTAAGCTGCAAAACGTGGAAAGAGATTCCTACCAGCTGAATATGTGTCTACAAACAAAGAGAGGGCTAACTGCTAATCCAAGTACCCCAGGAATGCGTGGCTTGACTTGAAAAAGGTTTTCCTATTGCAAAATAGAATGGTTTGGATTTTTTTTTCTCGAAAATGATCACAGGCAATGAAAATTAAGGCACTGAGCACCTCTGAAACACCAGCAGTTCCTGACTCAGTGCATTGCATTGTTGTGATGTCAGGAATGAGCCCCAGGAAGGCTTTCAGTGGCACTGCAGCCATGCTGCTCTAAGTGCTTACTGCTGACACTGGTGCAGATGAGCCCAAGATACATGTGAGCAGAAAATCAATTACAGAAACTAGAGATTGGGGAAGAGAGAAAAACAAGTCTCCAGTTATCAAATACCTTTCAAACAACTGCACACTCACAAACAAAGAGCACATTTTCCTGCCAGCTTTAAAAAACATCCTTCTGATTTGGATGACAAAACTTGGTTATGTTTTGTATCAGGTGTTCATGGTGCCTAAGGAGGACATGAGTGCCCAAATTACTGTTTTGTGCCCAAGAAAAAGTACAGAGTTCAACACACACATTGTCCCTCAAGCATATTTGAGCAGGACTAATGCAAGATACATGTGTAATATTTAATGTAGGATTTATTTCTCCAGCAACACCTGCGTTCTGCTCTTCACCTGTTCCAAAAGGAGGTTAACAGGGGCTCCAAAATGAAAATTCTGGTCCCAGCTCTGTACCCTCCCTCACCAGATGCAGCAGCAAAATCTTTTTGATGTCAATAGAAAGAAAATAAACTGCTCTGTTTGTGGGAAGTTCATGTTGCTGTATTCCAGATACCGTGAAAACCCACCTGGCCTTCTGTGGAGGGTTCCTCTCCTTTATTATTTACCAGCACAAAACAGCTCTTTCAGACCCTCCCTTCCCAATGGAATGGATGAAAAGTATGTGGTGTGTCTCCAGCATGATCAGAGTACAAATCACCTCACCTGTTTCTGATTGTTTATAAAGTAGGTATTTGTGCCTGATGCAGCAGGCTAGAGTCCAGTCATTAGGGAGGAACAGAGGCTTCACTAACCTGAAATCAGATGTCAGCCTCAGAGTGACACCAATCATGCCCCAGCAGTGCTTATATCTCTCTGAGGACTGCTAAGTATATCTAGAAAATGAGCTTAGACTTTGAGCAGTCACAGTGCACTCATCTATGCTCTACCATGTTCTCCACCAATTTATCACCCATTTTCATGGACATTGTTGCTGAGAGCCCTGTTTTTCTTGCATCCTTACTATTTTTAGCCACAGCTTTAATAACTTTTGACATTATCTACATCCAGGTTCCATTTTACACCCAGCTTCCATTTTCCCTGAAACTACCCACTTTTTGAGACATCCCTCGACAAAGGTAGTTGGTAGTGGTTAATCTCACATGTCAGCTTGGAATCTAATATAATTTGATGAGTGCACCATGTCTCAAAATCTTGAAATGCCCATGAAAATCAGTTGCTTTCTGCATGCAGATGAGTAGGCCAGTGGAAGAAACACACTACAACCTGTCTCCATATCACATCCAGCTTGGCTCTAGCATTTGCAGAGGATGTTAAATCCTAAGGTGAGGATCACCAAGCTGATAATATAGGACTTCGAAGAGCTGAGCGAAATGCCTACTTTTGATGTAACAGTCTGCAGGAGTGGAGGAGCTGTGAGAGACAGCCTCTGGATATTTCTGTACCAAAACAGATCCAGGAAACTGATAGCAAGGAGACAGAAAGGATCAAAAGATTTTACAGCTATTACCTTCTGCTGCTTTTCAACTTGTTTCCAGTATTTTATCTCAAAATATTAATCTCATTTCTAATAAGAATGTCATCCTTATTAAATATATGTATTTTAATCAAATACATGCTGAAAAGCCTATGGGAGGATGTAAACCAGAAAGCATAGTAGACAAGCAGTTAATTCATACTGTTGGAGCATCCTTGGTATGTGGAGCTTTATGACGTGAACATTTAACATTTCAACACAAAGATAAGAATTTATGTTTTATTTATGTTTTACAATTGCTTAGAGCATTGCATATGCTCTAAGCATTGCATTCCTGGCTTTACTAAAAACAAACTTGATACAAAGGCCCACTAGTATTACTATGGATGGAAACTTAATGTCCACTGAATCCATCGACCTAATTAAATATATAGAGCTACCTAAATGTATTAACAAAGGTCTACCTTTGAAAATGATATTGCAATGCCTATTTGAGGGTATAAAACATGCTCCCACACACACATGGAGTATCAGTGACACTGATAAATGAGTATTAGCATTTCAATGATGAAATGAGGAGACATGAGTGAACACCACCTGATACTGTAAATAAGCATGCTTCAGAGAGAGGAGGAATAATTTTCTATCTACAGTCTAATCATGACCTCAGTCCTGACCTGAAAAGACCACTTTCCTTAGTGATTAGATCAGAAATAATCCCAATGTGGCATGCACCCAGGTGTGTTGAACTGAGCTGAAGTGGTTATGTGACAAATGCTGAATTTTTAATATTCAAAAGCAGGACCAGGAATATCTTGCAAACTAAACTCATTTTGGGCACAGCAAGAATCCATTATTTTTAACTCTGTTAACCAACCACACCTGAATTTCATACAGCATATTTTAATACTTTATCAAGTGTTCCAGTTTACTGAGTTTTCTATAAATATTATTCATTACTAGAACTGCTTTGTGATCTTTAAAACTCTAGTCTTTCAAGAAGATATACATCGTGCTTTATGTGACCAGACAATCAGCATTTTGCTTATACAGGCACTGCAATGGTAATTCACAGTCCCAAGATGAGCCCTCCAAAGACCAAATACCATGGTCACAATGCAACTATTGTTATTACCTAAACTTGCTCCATATAAAAGTACATGTCATCTCTTGATGCAGTTATCCATCCCTGCCAACTCAGCTACAAAATTTTCAACTGCCTGAGACATTTTTTTAAATTCGTGCACAACAATAATCTCTGATGCCCAGCCATAATACACTTCAGGACCTGAAACGCTTATCCTTAAAGCATGAAGTAGAAAAGAACTAACCACATGATGCAACAGAGTGAACAGAGCGATCTCCTACTGTCATTCAGGAGGACTGTGTTCTCAAGCAAACAAAAAGAAAAAAGGCATCTTTTAAGTCTCAGATCTCAGCCAGACAAGATAGCAACATGAATCTGTAGTAATACATACAAGGTCTAAGGTTCGGCAGACCGTGTACCCTGGCTCTCAAATCAA
>NW_008240221.1:3700658-3876289 GCF_000691975.1 Corvus brachyrhynchos
TTCAGCAGACAGTGTACCCTGGCTCTAAAATCAAGGAGGAGCAAAACAGTAGCAACTTGTTGCAGTACCTTGATCCTACAGCTGACTGATCCCACAGACTGGTGAGTGGATTGGTAGATCCTAAATCCCTCCCTTCCCTGCACTGACCCACAGGGCCATGGACCTCCCTTCTGCCACGTGCAGAATCTGTAAGCCTGGTGTTGGCTGCAGACCTGACATTCATATTTCCATACAGAATCATGGAATCATTAAGGTTGGAAAAGACCTCCAAGACCATCAAGTCCAACCTTCAACCAAACACCACCATGCTAACTAAACCACAGTGCTAACTAAGTCCAGTCATCCCTTGATCACTTCCAGGGATGGTGACTCCACCACCACCCTGGGCAGCCCATTCCAATGTTTGACCACCCTTTCAGTGAAAAAATTTCTCTTGATGTCCAACCTGAACATCCGCTGGCACAGCTTGAGGCTATCTTTGGTGTTTATTAGCATTTATTCATTGAGATGCTTCTAGATGTAAATACCTGGCTACTGCAAGGGGATTTTGTACATCCCTATTCTACCAAAACATTTAAAAGTAGTAAGTGCTCTTTCAAGAGTCTCACCCATGCAGCAGCATTCAGGTCTGATGAGAACAGTGTTCAGTAAGCAGTCACAAAGTGATTTTATTTTAAATGTCACTGTCATAGTTGCACAAACCAAATCAATTGTGATGGAGCATCTCCCATCTATCTGTTCCTAGGATCAGAGAGATTTAAGAGACACAAGTTCATCTGAGATAAATGAATACATATCTTTTTAGGTACAGCAATTTCCCCTTATTTTGCACTAGCCATCAATTTGGTTTCAACATTACACTTTGTCACTGGATGGGTCCAGAGATGGGTCCACTCTCAGGAAAGAACTGAAGCAAGTGAACTGACTTGTGGTGCACGTCTGCATATCAATATAAACACTGAGCAACGGCAAGCTGAAATTTTAGGTACCTAAAAAATTATACCATTCTTCTCACCATAGATCAGGATTGCTAGGCACAGTATTTTGTACCGTAAATATTGTCTCTCTCACATCAATGTGAAAAGAAAGCTAAGTCCAGAAATATTGATGACATCTGGGGAAGAAGTACTTCTCACTCCATACCTCAACACTGCTACTGACCTTCCCTCTGGCTCTGCATCCTTTGAACTATTCTGAATTGTTTATCAAAATCACAAACAAGTCAATTACACTCTCAGAGCATAAAGCTCTGAGCCTTGATTACATGTGCAGGAGGAATATTTACTTTTTAATCAGGGTTGACTGTGGGGTGTGGAGGTAAGGCTATTTTGAAGATTAATTAGTTAGTATTTGTACATTGCTTTGAAGATGTGAGATACTAAGTATTTTTATGGCACACAGCTAATGGCCTTAACTCTTTCAGCAATGCTGATGTCAAGGTCTTGAAAAGTGGCCCATCTGAGCTGGTTTTTATGTAAACCTTTGGGGGCTGTATCAATAAAACACAAAGACAGAATTTTCAGGTTTGGTCCCAAACCCTCTTCCATTCCTGCCAAACCCTGCCAGGCAATGATATATTTTGAAAACATCAGTAGAAGAGGCAGGTAGTGGGATAACATACACTTTTATATCCTTCTGATTCAGCATTTGGGCTTGACAAAGATGAGTGGCTTACATGTTACAAATATGGTACATCTGTTGTCATGACACCCCACTGAAGAAAACTATGAGCTTCCATGTTCATTTTGCAGATGAGGTGCTTTGAAAACCTCAAGATTTTTGAAAATTTGGACCTTTCTCCTATCCAGGTGGCTAAATCCCACAGTGGGATTCAGGTGCACAAGTATTTTCTGGATCTCAGCCTGTGTGTGTTGCACAAGGTCAAGCACAGATCGTACCTATACTTCAAAGGGAGAAAAGAGTTCCAAGGTGCTCTAACCACTGCTTCATTCCTCCCTTCCTATAACAGACAGCTGAGCTCCCATGTTTTGCATTAGTACAGTAATTTTAAAATAAGAGTTAAGGAGTTTAGCTTTATTTAGTCTCATCAAAAGTCAAATCCATGCAGAGGATCTGAGGTCATGAGAAGACATAAACACAATCGCTTTCTTAGGCAAGCACAGAATGTAAAATCACAGGGGATATTCAAACTTGGGATGTACCAACTGCATCCCTTTTGTATACCCCACAGCAGCTGGCCAGAGCACAGCATCAAACCCCAGGAGGAAAATGGCTATTCTGACAGCCACAATGCTGGTGTGCATCTGCCACTGTGAGAAGGGGAGATTATGAAAGCAAGAAAAACAATAAAGGTGGCACACTGGTGCCAGTCTGATATTCCAAGATCCATCCTCACGAAAGTTAAGAGGCCTCTTGGCATATGGCTTCAGCTGAGACCATGGGTAAAATAAAACCCTAAGGTCTCCAGCTGAAAATACAAATGACAAATAAAGAGACATTTCTAGAGGAGAGAGAATGGAGTGAGCCACCATGCATATAACTGGCATTTAAAATCAGAAAACAAATGGAAATCTTGTTATCATTAATTATGACAAAGCATAATGTCACATAAAAGCTCAAAAAATGTAAGAGACAAGGTCCTTTGACTAAATATGCTCTAGCTGCATCCAGCACAAATTACACAGGCTGGAAAACTAAGCAGATTCTTACAGGATCAGGTATTATGCAAAGTGTTCAGGATTTGGGTTAATGAATACAGTGTTCTCCAGATGTTCCATCATTGTTCCAGAGTGGGAGGAAAACTGGCTGCAGACCAAATCAAATTTTTATACTCCTCTTAGATAGTGCCAGACACTAAGATTTCACCAATATAACATCTGAGGCACAGAGACAACACATCATGGTTGGATAACCCTGTATTCGATCCATTTTGCTGAAGACAGGACAAATAAACTAAGAATCAGAACATTCAGTGAGTCATATCAAAGGTATAAATTGAAAGTCAACACTTGTACTGCATATAATCTAGCTGAAAAAGAATTAATAGTCTGGAATTTCCCATTTAAACATGCTGCTGCTTCTTGCAGATATACTCCAAATGCTAACTTTAAATACTGCCAGTCCTTTCAAGTTGGGTTTTCTGCTTACTTTATAATATCTTTAGGATGCACATCCTTCTCCAGAGTAATGGAGAGTTTGAGAAAAGAAATTAATCGCTAAAAATGCCTAGTACGCTCAGAAAAAGTGCACCATTTAGTGTTTACTAAGGAGCTAAAAATCAGCTTAATTTTTTAAACATATCATTCTTTTTCTGTTAACAGAATTAAACAGGAAAGTTTCTGGGATGTGCAGAAACAGAGATCACTAGAGACAAAAAAAGGCAGTCAGCATAACACTCTAGAAATGCCAAAGAGGTGATGACAGGAATAAAGAGTCAACATCTACACTGGCCAACAGAAACCCACCACAAGAAATAAACAAAGCTTTTCAAAAAATACACATAAATTAATAAACATTTGCAAGTTCATCTTGAGCACATAGCTGATCCACATGCTGAGCAAGAGGAAAACTGATGTCGGGAAAAGGGTGTACTTGGGGAATGAGCTTCAGTTTCGAGGCTTAAAAGCAGACTGGATGAGGTCTGCGACTGCAAAGCTAAGATCCAGTTCAGTTACACTAATTAGATTTGGTCCACACTTGTGCTTAAACTGGTTTAAGCCCAAAGGATTTTGTGTATGCGTGTGCTTGCTATGGGTATACATCCATAAGACCTAAACACCTGCACAGATATTTTTTACACCCTCTGAAAGCAGGTCAGCAGTGAGCATTCATTGGGCATGAAACAGCATTAAACTATAAAACATTCCCTGCCTGGTGCTGGTGAGGATTTCAGTTTTGTGGCACAAGCAAGTATCTGGGAGCACTGTAGATATATTCACTACGTGTATTTGATGTGCTGCTTCATAGGTGGCCTTTCTCTACTGGCACACATCTGGGGGTTATACAACAGGAGAGAAAACAAAAAGGGAAGAAGAAGATGCCATTGGACTGCTGCCCAAGAATACATCCTGGCTGTGGTCCTCTTAAAGCCCAAGGGCTGTACCAGGGGTGCAGTAAAAACTTCCATAGCTTCAGGACACAGCGGAACCTAGAGGCAGGAAGCTGCTGCATCATGCTGGATTGGTACTCGAGACAGGAGGTGTGGGACAGCTGACTGAATGCCATGCATGGAGCACAAATCAAACTTGGCTTGTGCTAAGCTTAGGGCTGCATCTTCTCTAGATTCAGCAACAACCTGGAACAGGACAGTAAGAATTAAAATGCAGTCACACCCTTGAGAAATCACAGAAGTGTATCTTGTTTGAGTACATCAATACTGAAATTCATCCAGAACATAGTGCTTACAGGATATTCCCTTATAAACCAAACCTAACCAAACAAAACAATAAAACAAATTTAAAGAAACCCACCCAAAATGTTTAAACTTTAAGGAGACCAAGAAATTCTCACCTTCATTTATTTCAAACCTTTCACTTCTTGAGTTGCAGAAACAAGTCATGTAAGTGAAACAGTATCGACTGTTTCTTAAAGGGAAAAATCATTTGCTAATACAAAGTAATAGTTTCATAAAGCCTATTTCTGTGTGTGCAACAAGGTAGCAAGTTGATAAAAAAGGTGCTGTAGACTTAGAAATTCAGATTTCAGGTCTTGTTGACAGTAGGTGAAAACCTTGAACTGTATGTATTTACCTGGGGAATATCTTGTCTTTTAAGCATAAAGCATGCTCTCTTCTGCCTGCATTTGCCTAAATAGATCTTGAATTTCCATTTAGTTCTAGATTGATGGTTTCTTTCTTTTTAAGTAATTATTTAAAAATTAGACTTACTGAGAGTAAACTATCAGAGGAGGTACACTCCCCTCTCTTCAAATGTATGTGATAGATCTAATTATTTTTCTGTAAAACTACAAACAACCCTCTAAATAATGACAATCATTAGAAAACATTAGGGTCTGTCACTTATAATCTTTGCCAACTGCTGATAACATTTTATTACTGCTTAGAAAGGTTGATTAAAGCTTGTAATATATTTAGTGAGGGTGAAAGATTAACAAAAAGGTATTTATGATAGAGACACTAAAACATAATATGTTCTCAGTAAACACTCAAAAAAACCCATCCCTGTGACATTTATAGAGGTTGCTTAAGATGTGTTTCATCTGCACAATGAAACCAATAACAAGTTCCTACATGCTGGGGGAAAAAAAGACAGAAAGGGAGAGAAGCACATTACCTTTGTATGTCTCATGTCAAAGCAAGTGAGAAAGTGCTCTTCAAAAATAAACCATCTGAAACCCCTGAAGGAGCTCCTGGGAGTGCTCTTTGACCATTTGGACAAACTCCTTTGAAATTACAGCAATGAAAAATTAAAAACCAGGCTGGATAAGAAGGTAGTGTCTAAGGGGTATACCTCTATGCCTGGCCTTGGCCTCAGCCCACCCCCCACACCCCAGCATGGGGCGACAGACACTGGTGAGGCTGAGCACTGTAGAGCACAGCAGCTGAATGCAGCCTAACTGGCACTCTGTGACGGGCTGACAAGATGGACATCCAGATTTTCCTCTTGCTCACCTTTCAGTGGGAGAAGGTGCTGCCAACAGCCCAGCATGTTTCAGTATGGAGAGGTTACTAAGGATGGAGAGAACTGCAAGACATCTGGAAGCAACCATGTCCCTCACCAGCAGTGAGCCCGTCATCCTCTGGAGATACCAACCTTGCAGGGCATGGCAAAGGCTCTGAGTGGCTGGTGCGTCAGGTGAGAACATGCATTCCTGTGGTGTACTACAGTCTCTCTCAAACATCTGATCATTTATGCATTCATAGGGGCTACTTGCAGGTACCAATTTAATGGACAGCAGGATCAGCTTGCTCCTCATTTCAGAACAGCCTCGGCTGAGGTCAGCTGTGAAGGACCTGGTGCAGCTGAGAAGGAGGTGCCCAAACTCTGCATTACAAGCCCGGGCCAAGGATGTGAATGCAGGTGCCCTGGCAGAGAGCTTCAGCCATCCAGCTCAGTCCCGACCTTCAGCTGCCTGCTCTGCCTCTCTCTACCTCCCTAGTCAAGGATATGGATCAGGAGGGTTCATCAGGTTTCCACAAGCCTGCAGCTCACCTTTGTGAAACAAACAGAGTTCTATTCCAATAAGATGTGGTGAGTCAAAGGATGCTGAGCATGCACAGTTAGACATCAGGGAGCAGGACAAGGTATCAGAAGTGAGCTGGAGCAGACATTGGGAGGACTAACTGGTTCAGACTGCCTACCTTAAGGCAACACAGAAGGACTAGATAACCTGGCAAGGTCTTTTCTGACCTGATTCTGTAACACCCTCCATAGATAATCTTCTCAGGTTTTTTGATGGGCCAATATTTAACAGCATTCCACAACTGACTATCTGACACCACAAAAATCATTTACTGGGAATAAATGACCAACCAGATCCCAATCAAAACCAAACACATTTAAAAATAAGAATTATTTCTGTGCTGTGTGTGCCTTGACAAATCTATAGCCAAATATACATACACAGTCTGCAAATACATTAATGTGTGGCTCATCAGAGGGGTCAAACTATGGTGAAGCAAAATGAGCTTGTGGTTAATCTGAGCGGAGAGCCACTGCCTGCAGCCTGTGAAAATGTTAGTACATTAAAGCACTGCAAAGTGGATGATAGATTGTAGGTCCTGTGAGTGCAAGTTAGCCTGCCCCAAACCATTCCTCAAATGCACTACACAGGCAACACGCATTTCAGGGATGACTCACAGCTTTCATGTTAAAAAGCGAAAAATTATTTTTAATGTCATGTGGTGGTCAAAGCTAAGGCTGTTAGATATACCAGAAGATGTAAACCTAAGTCTGTCTCAGGTTTAACTGTATCCTACTGTGTCACAGCCAACATATAGCTCAAACACAACTTCTGAGATTAGGTTATATAGCATACATTTTTCCTCATTCTTTCATATATTGGAAATTAATAAAGCCTTGAAAAAGGTTTCCCGGGCTATATAAAGATACACAAGGAGCAATAAATGTAAACAAAAATCTCATGTTTATGCGTTGATGTAGTGAGTCAGAATAAACATGACAGCTTTACCTGAGAAGTTAGAGTTTGAAAACAAATGTCTTATGTTTGGCAACAGGCATAGAAGATTTTTAAAAGAAACACCAAAAATAAACTTAGCAACATACTTTACAACTCCCACAGGTAAGCCTCATTCATCCAGGCAGACTCACCAAAGTCAAGAAAAAATCAGAATCCTGTAATGCTGGGTGCTGAGCATCCCTTAGGCCCTGTATCCCACATGGTGCCTATATCCCACACAGCTGCCACTTGAAACCTGCCCCTACAGGGCTAACCTGTTCAGACAGCAATCATTGTCCTGGAAACAATAACAAGTTAGAAACTCAGCACAGGCTGGTATAGTGAGCTAAACCCACAGAGCCCATATAGGAAAGAAAGAGACTGGGATAGGCACAGCTACTTATTTCCAGCTTTTATACACTGGACACCAGCTCAGGCAGGATGTGACATACAACACTAGGGCCAGGAGTTGAACCTCATCAGAAGCGCTGGTGTGAAGCTGTCAGCCTCCTCTACCTCTTTGCTCATTCTGTTCTGATCCCTGTGACACCTGAATTCCTTGTGTATGCTCCAGAAAGATTATTTTCTACCAGGGTAACAAGGAAGACAAGGGGATTGTGACAGACACTGCTAACCCTTGATTGTGGTAATGGAAAGCTAATTCCACATAGTCTAAACCATTTTGGAGTAGACAATGAATAGAGTACTTCCCCCTGGCAGAAACTCCAGTTTGACTATGACAAACCTAGCCATGGAAGAAATAGAGGGAAATTTTGAAAGCTGGATATTATGAGAACATACATTTAATCAAAGAATAGCTAAAAGATCAGAAGAACCATGAAAGCCATGAAAACTTCCATATTGTCAGTGTCTGAACAAAGCTAAATATTCTGAGTTGTAGTTCATCAGCTGTGAAAGCAGAAGATTAGCAGAGAAATCTGGATGGATTGGATTTAGTAAGATGTCTGGCCCTAACCTCACATAGAAGCAATATTTCAATTTTTACCTCCCAGTTAGAAAGTACCACAACACAAATTCACATCAAAAACATTGGTCTTTTGTCTGTATCTCTTTGATTCAATAAAACTATATTGGTGAGGTATTCCCCCCTTACATTTAGAACCAAAGGTTAGCAAGCCAGAGGTTAAACCAGGAGTTTTTTAATCGAGACTCTTCAGTCTTGAGTACCAAAGCATTATGTTTCCTTCTAAGTCAGGACACAGCTGCATAGGCAGAGCTGTGGCGTGTACTAACCACAGTCAGAGAAATGGCATCCTGTCTCTTTTTTTTTTATTTAGTGTAGTCATCTTAAGAAAGTATGCTGAAATAAATTCAAGAAGCAACAGAATAATTGCCCTTCCCAGGGCTGTGAACTCTAATTTTTGCCTCTTCTAGTGTAGTATCATTTCTTACACATCAGGTATCACACATTTACACATTCACTAATTGTGTGTCTCAGGCTGAGGAAAGGGGAAGTATAACATGGTTCTCTGTGTGCTGTATCTGGTGGGTTATATTAGAAATAAATGACTCTGTGTTATACCTGGTGTTTTTTGTTAGAAAGCAAATTAAACCTTAAGTCTCCAAATTTTACCAGCTAAATGACATGGGGATTATCTTATCCTTCACTGAGTTCAGTTTGGCATCTTTTGAGGTCAATGAGAGTTTTTTCATTGAATGTTCAGATACATCATAATGAATCAATAATTATCCACAGTTGTTTGATAGATGTGACCTCTGTTATATTCTGAAGATATTTAAAGAATTTTCTGCTATGAGAATTTTCTGCTACTTTTTTTCCTACTGCCCTGTGTGAACGCTCTCTGCTTATAGCCCAATTTCCAGCAGAATTTTTTTCTGTTTAATGGAAGAGATCATTCTTCTAGAGAGGTTTCCTTTCTCTTGGTGGCATCTTAGCTGCTGACAAAGCCAATGTTCTTTGAGGAGTCAGGGCTCCACACCTGCTACCCTTAGGATGGGAATAAGCTTCCTAGAAGGAATCACTGCTGGAGGTGATGGGATGAGCCCTGGATGGTAAAACTCCTTCATCCCCAGCCCAGGGAGTCCCCTGCCACTTCTGGGCCCAGTCCCTATGGTGGCCTTGCAGCATTGTCTCTCAATATAACTCACCATTAATCTTCTTCCACTTCTGCTTGAAGTGTCAAAAAGCTGAAAAAAATTGGTGGCCCTATAATTATTATTTCTTGAGGAAAAATAATTTAATTTGAAACATTTCCTCATTATTACTTTCTTTCTCCAAGTTCCTTTAATTTCATGAGTTAAGAGCACATAACTTTAGTTCCTGACCTTGAAGGAAATCTGATTGATCTGCAGAAATTTTATCTATCTCCCTCTTGCACACACAAAATAGAGAAGCATATTGGTCAGAAAAGAACAGAAGAATGCATATGCCTATCAAATATGCTCAGGCCTGCAGGAACTACCAAATATCTTTCTACATACAAGAGGCAGAGCTCTTCAGGGAAAGCTAAAGCATGTCAACTGCTTTTTTATGTGGTCCCCCAGAGCCCTGGAAAGGAACACAAAACATGAGGTTCAATATGCTTTTTGACCCCCTGTGTGTGTACAAGACCTCCCTGCCTTGTGCTGACCAACCAAATATTTTACATTAATATAGTTTTCCTACTTTACCAGCTGCCTTTCTGTCCCACAGTATGCACAGGTGGAAACTTCTGCTGATATGGGAGATCATGAGGACTTAGATGTTACTATGCTGTGCCTATATACCAGTTTTCAGAATAGGTTTTTATGCTAGCCAACATTAGAAATCATGGCACAAGCCAAGCAAAAAGCAAAGGAAAATACTTATTTATTAAATTAAAAATAAGCAACAGAGTTATAGAGATTTTTAACATATGGCTGGCAAAAAGGAAAGAAAACTTTCTCTACAAACAAGTCCAAGAGACCCACCATTATCTCTTTCCTTCTTGTCTCACTTTGTATCTAACTTCCAAACAAGATCTAAACCACATCTGACCCATGGGGACAGTGTCTCAGAGTTGCTGTACACTCTCCACCACAAATATATATTCACAGAAGGGAACTTGCAGCCAAGGAGGAAGGCTAACTTATAACTCTGTACTCCTTGGAGTTTTGCACGAGGGTTCATTCAAATTCATCTCCCCTCCTTCATTCAGGTGTTGGCTTCGATGTCATCTCCCTGGATTATTTACTGGCCTAACATTTTCAAATGCAAATCTCCCTTCAATAGGCCAGGTGCAAATATCTCTTATCCTTTACTATCAGTAAATCATTAATCCGCAGAGGAGCAGAACACTCCCGCTTATCAAGACAAATCTCAGTGTGAAGCTTTTCCAGGCTCCAAACTTCTTATTTCAAATCAGTGCATAGATAGAAAATCACAGCTGATGATAACATTGAAGCATGACCTTTGCTTTTGGGGAAGAGGTCTGTGGGGTGATTAATGGACTCCAGCTTCTCCCTGAGCATTACCATGAGCCCAGTGTGACATGGCCACCAGGACTGGAGCAAAGCAGAAAGAGTCCTTGTTGTCAGGTGTAAGAGGGACAAGCATTTAATAGTTCTTCAGAGTTTTAGGCTACAGGAATCCACGGCATCTGCCAGAAAGGATCTGAATAGATATATTCTTCCACCAGATTCTGACATATATTTATTAATACATGACAAAGGGGGAAAAGCCACAGCAGAATCTAAGCCTAAGAATGTCTTAAGCCTCAGTGAGTCCAAGTTCACCTTATAAAAAATGCCAGGAAGTCAGTTGGGCTGCTAACTTGCAACCCTCGGATGGCCTGAGAGCACAGCTCCTGCCTGAAGCTGACCCAGAGCAGGTGTGCTGAGTATCAAAAAGCAAGCCCTGCTCGGCTGTGCCCACACCAGTGCCTCAGCCCCCACACATCACCTGGCCCCGCTCCAGAGACCAGTTATCTGAAACCAGACCCTGCACTGAGGCACGCTGAATGTGGAACTGCAGCGCTGAGTCACTCTGTTTGGGGCTGCCCCCACATTTAAAAACATTTTGGTTATTGATCTAAAGATTCATGACTCACAGGCTCAATATAGCGCTGGGTTTAAAAGACTGCCTTGTTCTTGGAAGTGACACATATGGTCTCCTCAGGGCAGCCACCCTCCTCTGCGACACCTGCTTCCTCAGAAGAAGCTCCACAAGGAGTTGAAGAGCTGCACAAAAATTAAGTAACAGGGGAAGTGAGCTGTGCAGCTATCACTCCATCCATACACCCTTTTCTAGCCTGCAAGGCTCAGATATGGCAACATTATCCATTCTGTAGTGCATCACAGAGGATTACTATAATGTCTCCTCTCACTTCCCAGGAGATGAACCTGAGATCTCCAGGACCATAAGGGATAATTCACTATGTGAAACTGTCTAATTGAACAGCTTTAGACCAAAAGAAGAAATCAAATTGGACTCCATAAACCTAAAAATGTGACCTTGACCTAAAGAAGCACTCTCTAAAGACACTGAAATAATTAGGGACCAAACTTCAAGGGTCTCATCAAATTCATATATGGAAACAGAAGCAGCTGCAAGTGACCTTGTTGGTGCTCAGTCATGTTCATAAAATACAAGAGTGTACTCTTCCATTGTGCATACTTTCCTTGTCCGGGGAAATTCATTTTGAATGTGTGATGTCTCTTTGAATTAACTGGCACAAGTTTTGTAATCAAGCACTGTTGAGCCAACAGGAAGACAAGGACTTATGGTATTTTAGTGTGGAATACACACAAAAAAGCCAAAATAACTGTAAAATGCTGTAAAAGACCACAATACATGCATTCATTCATACAAAAATTAAGTATATAATCACATGATGAGCAAAGGACTTCATATGATGGTATACAAATTTAAAACACATACAACCCTATTTAAATAAACTGCATGCTCTGCTAGATTCCAAAAAAGATGAAGTTACAATAATTGTCACTTTCAGTTTTATATAATTTTCCAAATAAAAATGTGAGAGTTGCCATTAACTAGTACTGACAATGCACATACAGTACACACATTTGTCAATTTCATTAACCTTCCAAATTAGGTATTCACAGGGAGCTAATGGCAGCATAACACATCATTACAATATTCAATGCAATTTCATGGATATTATGTATAGGGAGAAATTTTAGGCTCTCTTGTTCTTACAGCTGTTAGAAAATATTATACTTTGCAAATATCACATTAGTGATCGGCAAATGCTAAATAGCAGAATCTGAATAGCTTGAATTATGTCCCACTCTCCCGCCTCTCCTCATCAGGAATGGGGGTTGCCTCTATTTGTGTCATATTTGGCTGTAAGTCAGAAGTACAAATCATCTGCCTGGACTTTCCACCCTCCTCACCATTGCTATTATAGCTTCCACAGCCCGAATTAGGATCCACGAGATTTGCTCTTAATTTACCCATTAACTTTCTTGATGACCTTGGGCAAATCACTTAATTTCTTGCATCTGCAACAATTTCTTCTTCACAGGGCAGAGTGCAGATAAAATCTATTATGGATCATGAGGGACTGAAGTACTGGTAGAAGGGTTAACTTCGTCCTAATAACTCATAAGGGAGTTTTACTACAATGGGAAGAGGAGGGCTTCCAGCTGGAAATGAGAGTGGGAAGGCACTGGGTATGAGAAGTAGAATGTGGGCAGGTGTGCGAATAAGAAGAAAACAACAGATACTTTGAATTATCTAAATTAAGGTTTATTTGGTGATGAGGTGGGAGAAGGCACTCAGAAGAGAAGCAAAATGAAAGGATCTTAAGTAAAAGTATTCTTAGGAAGTCAGAACATGAGGCAAAGTAACTTTGCAACGCACAAAACAGAGAGATGGGTCATAGGATTGTACACCTCAAAAAAATAACATGTTCTTATCATCAGGAAATGAATATGAAAGGAAAAGATTGTCCTGCAAGGCCAGAAGAGGACATGAATGACAAAAACCAGATTTTTCAGCTTCAATGAACTCTAAAGGGTTTTCTTTTCTAGACCTCTTTGAATTCCTCAAACCAGTCATATTTGAATAAAGTCAGCAGGACTGAACCTCATGGAAATTGCTCTAGTTTGAGCAGAAAATCCTTAATTCTAAGATTTTTGCCTCTTTTGAATTAGAAAGCATTTAAAAAAACAAATAAGGCATAGGAAATTCTCAATATTTTTCCTTCTCATCAGCATTAAAATGTTTAAAATATAAAAACCATCAGCAGTCACGTTATGGCTAAATAAACACACAGCCATGTGTAATGTAGGAAAACAACAAATTCCCATGCAAGCCATCCACTACAGAAATGGTTAGGGTTACCCAAAGCAATTTTAATTGAGATTTGCCTTTCTGCTTGATGCTGTTTTCCCTGACCTTGTCAAACAGGACTAGAGCTAACTGCTCCTATAGCATTCCCTAGCAAAGCAAAATGGAGTTATTAGTAGGTGGCAGCATGGTGGGCAGTGCTAGCATAGTGCTTCTAACCCAGTTGGCTATGTTGCATCTTAAAATATCTGAGGTTCTCTATTCATGGGAAATGCTTTGGATGGACCAGCTTCGCAACAGCCAGCTCGTGTTAATTTGAATCACTTTGGTTTGCTTTTCTCACTGTTGCTCTCACTGCCAAGGGCTGTCAAAACACATTGTCCTGCTTTCAGAAAAGAGCCACATACTGTGTCATGGAGAGATACAAAACACAGCTGATAAAACTGCACAGAAGAGTTCAGCTGTCTTCCCAGTCTATGTATTTAAATGGAGTTATCCTATAGAAGTGAAGCAGTTTGTACGTTAATTTGTCTTTCTTCCCCTCCATATGGAGCACCTGCTTCACTTAACCACCTCATTTTGTATTTAGTTTTTTTCTTTTTAGTTTCCATTTTGAAGAATTGAGTACCAGAAAAGTGAGTTTTTAGCCTTCTTCCTCTCAGAAGAGTTAAGTTACCCATCCAATCAGTTCGGGGGGTTTAAAAAGTGGTACATTGGTAGACTTTTCTTGCTCAGTGTCTCAACTTCCTATTGTAACACACAGAGAAAATATAGAACAAAATGGGTGACTCTGCATCTCCAATAATATGTAGAAAAAAACAAAGTAATGTTCCAGCTTCTTTAAATTCTGGCCAGCACAAAACTGTCTGATAACTAGGGAAAAAAATTTAAAATAGCAAACTATATAAAAATAGCAAAATAAATAGTAACATTTTTTCTAATAGTTGGAGATTTCCCATAGACAGAAAAAGAGCAATCTTTGACACAGGAGAGAGGGAATATTTTTAATAAGGTGCTGTGCCAATTTGGCTTGTTATTCCTATGCATAAAGTATCCTGGTGTCCTTTAAATTAAAAAAAAAAAAAAAAGGAAAAAAGTTCAAGCCGGACAGAAGTGCCAGCAAATGTTATAAGCCAGTGGATAGTGGGTGGGTGGTGTGAAAACGTTTCATAACTGCTAACAGCAACCCTGTTGTGAACCAAACAGCTGTGCACAGAACACAGGTGTGCTGCACAACAAGGGCTATTCATGCCTTTCCACAGGGTGCTGGCCAGGTTTGTGGAGCCACAGCTGACCACATAAAGCATCGAGGATGGAAAAGGCTGGGAGTGAACTGCCCACTAAAAGTGTAAACACCGGACGCCACGCAGGCAAACACACACACACACACACACACATATACACACACATACATTTTTAGCACGTTTAGCTCACTGCTGTAATGAAAAGTGGTAAGGAAAGCCTACTCTACTGTGGGAAGCAGAGAATATAATGCCGTAGGAAGTTAATAGGAATGTTATATGCATGAAAAAATAGGCAAATAAAACAGAATTGGGAGATGGAACAAGCCAAAATATTCATGATTTAACTGAACATGTTGTTCCAATAAATTCTTTCGTCAATGTATCAAAGATATTTGTAATTATAGAAAATGTGGAAGATATTCCAAATAATGCTAGCATAGGGGTTACAGATTCTCTTTCCTTGTACAGAACCTCCAAGAGAGAAGACAAATTCCAGGAAAGTAAAATATTATGGTTAAAAATTAAAACCATTTCCCTTTCATATGCTCTGCATAAAGTGTTTTTGCAGCTTTTCTTCCACAAATATCAGCACAGTAAAACATTGGGGGGATGGTTGAGTTTTGTTTCCTTTTTTTTTAACAGGAGTTTTAGGAGATGGTTTAAAAAACAATTCATGTGAAAAAGGAGTGATAATCGGGAACCCTTGAATTCTAATTCTGGATATAGAAATCCTGAGTTGGGCATTTCACTTGAACACACAAGCAAATACTATGATTCAGTTGCAAAAGGTAGAATACCTCTGTGGAAAAGCAAAGGACTGCCTGCCCAAGCAGATCTTCTCTATCTATTGTACCTATTATGAAGAGGTAATTATTTGTTAAAAACACAGTCTCCAGATACAATATTTGTAGCCACACATTACACATGAGGAATGAATGCTTTCCAAATGTAGGTACAGAAAAGCCACCTTTCATGACAAAACATGGCAATGGAAATAGAACATACCATAACCATGATGCAGCTAATATCTCCACATTTAAAATTCTCACCAGCCAGTTCAAGGTGAAATGCCAGACAACACCAGCTTTGACACAGCAAAACCCTGTCTGATTCCTACCACTGCTGGTATTCCTGGCTTCATTTCTGCTTTCAAAACAGACTACAAGTTATTGAGACTGAACAGGGTTGATGTGTCAGCTAATAAAGTGGCTCTATGATACAAATATATCTATAATAAAGTGAGTAACTGTCCCTATAAACATAGAAAATCTTCCAATTCACCAAGTACCTTTTTGCATGAACACAGTGAAGAACCCTAGTTTCTCTTTGGCACGATAGCCCCGTTTCAAAGACACTTAAACAATGAACCAAAATTCCTGTTCATTGCAGGTGTAGGGCCTCAGTACAATGGTTAGAGATGCGCAAGAGCAGCATCAGAGATAGGTTCACCGGGTGGCTGCAGCCACACGTCTTTGGCTCCCGGCAGCGGAGGCCTAGATGTGTATCTGCCCAACGCTCGGAGTGTGGCTGTCCCACCCCATGAGCAGCAGCTGGTGGTCAGCCCCCTGAACCACACACTAGAAAATAGCACACCCCAGCCCTGCTGTTTGTGCATTATGGCCACTATCTGGGGTAAACTGAACATCCTCTCTCACCAACTACAAAGGTCTAAAGAAATGCTTTTATCGCATTGTTATTTTTGCTTTCTTCTAAGATGGCCCCAGCTGTCACAGGAAAAATGGGTCCCAAGATCAACCAAGATCAGCAATTTGCATGTGCGTTTTTGATGCTGCTTGAAAATCTGATTAAAAATCCAGTGTTTGACACCATTAAAACACTTGCAACCAAAAAATGACCTGCAGGTCTTCATTCATCCAGTGAACACAGACAGCTGTGATCCAGCAGGACACACATTTCTCATTAGTCACAATTTTGCTCATAAGCCTCAAGAAATGGAGCCATCTCAGGAAACCAGAGTGTAGTTCACACTCTACCTCTATTAAGTCCTTGGCCTCTCTGCCAAGCTGGTGGAAAGTGCCTGAAGTGGCTGATCACCCAGATTTGGGCTGAGATCCCCAATTTATCACCTCTAATCCAATAAATAATTAACATATTCAACAGGAGGAGTTAGTTCTGCTTCTTGTCACTGCTATTCCTACACGAGTCTATGATGTTGCAGGTATTTAGTCACACTTTCTTGTCTATAAAATATGCTGTAGAAATTTAAGTAGTACTAAGGCAAAAATAGTGTAAAGATTGGCTAGCAGCTTGTAATTAGGAACATTTCATTCGTCACAGCTTACTTAGAAATGATTTACACTTGCCTCAAAATGTTGAGCAAACCTGAAGCACATGCTCGCAAAATTCTCAAATTTCTCTTGGAGATCTCCCTGTGACTGAGAAACCCAGCTTCTTTCCAAAAGCACCAGAATTTAATGTCTACCAACAGAATTATATCTATCTGTCTTGCAGCACGGCTGTAAGCCAGCATCCTGTATTTAAAGAGTCACCAAGCAAATTATAGGACCCTTGGATCTACTATCTCTCAGTAAATGCTGGCACTATACTGGAACCAACACATTTGGCTTATATGTGATGTATATTGTTACAACAATAACAACCTTGAGAAAGGTTTTCAAAAACTAGAAGAACTGAGGATCTGGACTGTCATATTTGTCAAAAAATTGTTTAAACAATGTCACTGGCTCTCCATTTTTTCAATTGCTGCAGGTTTATTCTAGCTATGCTTGAGCAAAAGTAAGACCAATTCCAGCCCAAGCAGATCTAACACCTTTAAAAAGAAACCTTCACATTGACATTCTCATGTTAAACTTTCCAATCAGTCTTACAGAAACCCTATTTTTATGCTTTTTCATGTGGAAATGAATGACTTGCTGTTCTTTTGTGTGATAATTTAGCTAAGCAACAATTATTACTTTGTGTTCTCAGCTGTGGAAAGGACAGAGTTGAGTTACTTCAGTTCATTCCCTATCCTCTCTCTTTGGAATTATAAATTATATATTTTTATCTTTATAAGTTTGCAACTAGAAACAAATCAAACTCATCTGAATAATTACCTCACCTAAATATTACTATAGAAATTCAATTTCTAATCTCAAACACAGATAAAACTTTGAATTCATATTGTTTCTTCAAAATTGTTATGTTTTTTAAATCCAGACCAAATTCTGTCCTTCAGTTTCTTAGAGTGATCTGTATATAAGGGTTAAGAACAAAAAATGAACAGAACAACAGCCGTGTAAAGGAGAGTTACAGTGTGTAAAAAATAAGATCCTTGTTCATAAGATCCTTTTATTCAAGAACTGTGATTTTATAAATTTCTTAGAGCAAGCTTCTAGATAAATCAGATCATGGATTAATATAAATTATACAAGTTATCTTTACAACAATAGATTAGTACACTATTAAGTCACACATATTATCTTCTCATTATTTATTACAGCAGTAAGCCCAGTAGCACTGGCATAACTAATGCCACTGCAAAAATTCAAAGCCCAGTGAAGCCTTCCATGTACAAATCACACTAATCACTCCTTAGAAACAGATTACCTTCAAATGAGAAAATGTGAAGAAATTGCACCAACTGCAACAAACAAAAAACCTACTAGTTATTTAAAGAAAATTGCACACAGCAATCTTGCCAAGATGTTACAGTGTCTCCATCACAGCTGGAGGTGGATGGCTTCTGTAGGTTTGGGCAATTCACATTTCAGATTCTTTTCCCACTGCCCACACGTTCAATTCTACTCAACAGCAAGCCCTATTCCTCCCTTATTTACCTTCTAAAGCAAAGCCTACATTGGTGGGAATGAACACCGAAGTAACACTTAGAAAAAGCAACATCATTTGAACAGCTGTAGACAGTCTGTTATTTATCAGAAATTTTAACAAAGGCCAAAGGAAAAAAGCAGCAGTTCAGCAGAGCAAGTCCTGCCCTAGCACAGCTGTTACACAAGATGCGAAAATTTCAAAATGAGAAAGTAAACACCACTATATTCTAGAAAAGAGGGAAGAGATGTTTCTTCCCAATCCTTGGAAATAGCAAACTTAACACTAATGAAACGCAAACATCCCCCCATCCCCTGAACACAAAAGCTGGGATCCAGTTGTGATCCTTTCCTTGTGGAATTACTTTGTCCATACTACCCACAGGGTAAAAAGCTACGGATGCTGGACAGGCCCCCAGCAGCAGCAAAGCAGGACTGCTTCATTGATGTCCACATTCACTGCTCTGATGGGTTGCTGGACAGGCACAGAGTTCACAGACAGACTCTGCCAATAGAACACAACTTGGTGTACTGCAATTTGGGAAAACACAAGGGGTAAACTCTGCCTCCACTAACCAGATTTGTTAAAACCAATGCAGAGAAATCCTTTCAAGGGTCCTTTCAACAGTTCTTTTATTGAGGGCAGGAACTGACGCTCCTGCAATATTGGTATTAAGAATTCAAAACTGTCCTGGTTCTGCAGGTGGAAACAAACTTATGGTAGATCTAGCTTGAGAGTTTGATTTGGCTGCTCTATCATTTAGAGGCTCTCACTCCTCAGTGCTGTCATTTACCACTAAGATGGCAAATGTACAAAAGAAAAAAAAACAAAACCTCCCCTTGAATGAAGGTAGTACTTAAAAACACCCCCCTCACAGCAAAAGGCAAGCCAAGCACAGCCCAGCTTTGCACCAATAGTGCAGGTACTATACAGGCCTGCGCTATTGGAACCTGACATACAAAACAGCTTTACATGGAGTAGTGTGGTCCTCAAAACACACACTCAACATGTCAGAGAGCTGAAGAGTGCCTCACTGCTCACTCACTTGGATGCAGGGCTGAAACTAGTGCCTGCAGTCTCTGTAGAGGTTGAGCAGTGCATGGAGGGAGGCAGAAGCAGAAGGTCCTGTGCATTGGTTGTTTTCACAGGGTTCTATCAGCACCTGTCACCATCCTTCCTCTTAGCTGGTTCCTAAAAATTAGAGTGGGCCAAGATAAGACCTGGACAGCTGTTCAGAGTTACATCCCCTGATTTACCAAAGGCAGCACCTCAGCCTGGTAGAGGATGCTAAGTGGAAAGAGGAGCTGCTGATTCCTAACACAGACATTTGCCATCTTTATGTCCTGATGTCGTAAAGGGAGGTTTGGGGCCTCAGCATCTTCCAAAATGTGCATGTGGAGGTCAGGTTCCTGACCTAAGGCTAAAAAATTCTGCTGTGGGAGGTAGACACCATATCTCCACTGAAGAGGATGACAGGCAGGTCTAAATCTGCCCTATTTCAGATCTCAGACGGGCAACAGCCTCAAGAGACACAGATGGCCAAGATCCATGTCAGGCACATCTACAGCTAAGTGATGCTCCAGCAAGAGTGGTGCTGGCCAGCCCTGCAGTGCCCAGGGGTCCACAGGCCTCCAAAGGGTACCACAGAGTAAACTACCCAGCAGTGTAGGAAATAACAGGAGATGCAAGGGTGGCAAGGGAGATATCTCTTTGTTTAATTGTACTATTGGCAGTTTTCTTCTCTTCTTATTGTTATGTCTGGGGAAATCAGGGAAACAAGGTCTGGCCATCTGGGCATCTACAAGAGCAGCTGTGTTGTACAGACACCTGTGCCTTGCAGGGCTGACACCAAAAACCAGGCACGAGGCAACATGGGCTCTGTATTTCTGAGCACCCCTTATATGCTTTGAATACTTTTCATACAAAACAAAAGAAAAAGGCAGCACACCATGGGAAAAACTGTATTTGAGGCATCTAGAAGTCAGATACAGGCTTGGATATTAAACCTTAATCTTCTACCATCCTTTGAACATCAGAATCATTAGTTCAGGGGTATTCAGGCTAACCACTATCCACCTCCCTTGTGGGAATAACTTTATTTTGTGTAAACAACAACATATTAACTGGAAAGGGAATCCCAATCACCATCTTCCACCTACCATGGAGTTCTTCACTATATAAAGTATGTATTTTTCTCCCTGATTCCTAAAGAAAAATTTCCATTCAGGAAAGTGTGAGGCCCATGACAAAAAGGCTCTTTTAGTCACTTCAGAGAACTACACTGCTTGCCCGCCTCTAAGCACTGGGCTGTTGGTTAGTCTGGGGTACAGGCAGGGGTAGGTGACCAGAAACTCATCACAGTTAAGGAATCCTGATGTTACAGCATTCTGACATTTGCCAATGAAAAACTGTGTAGTCAGAATTACTGCTGACCATCATTCCCAAAATGCAGCTACTTCCTCTGGTTATTCAGTAAGCAGAAATCTGCTGCAGTGCTCTGAATGCTCTGTGCCTTATATCATACCCCAAAGGTCCAAAGCAATACGCCAAAGAAATAACATTCTAGCTGTGCTCAGTTATAACACCACGGACAATGAAAAAAACCTCAATTTTCCAGTTACAAATAGAAAATTAAAAACTTCTGAATTTTTAGTAATTCACTTGCAATATTTTCCTTTCTAAAACAAATGTTCACATTTCTAGGAATTGCCGACTACCGTGTTTATAAAATGGAGCCCATTTTTGCTGTGTCTAGGGAAGGATAAGTAAAACATGATGCACAAACTAGGAAAACTGTAGAAAAAATATTGGCTGCAAAGTCTGTGCTCCTGAAGACAACCAAGGATAACATTTAACCAGAAACAGGTTTAGACATTCAGCTGTCAGTATTTCCCTTAAGCACTGGAGACTCTCAGTCTGCAGATAAAATCCTGATTCGTACAAATGCATATGCTAAATAAGTGTATGAAACAACCAAATTTTTTCAGAAAATTTTTAGAGAAATGACCTTTCAAAAACTGATGTGCATGGAAATTGATATATACATTTATGATATATAATGCATGACTTTATGTACTTCATTTCACTTTCAGAATAAAATCTTCTTGTTATTAGGAGAGCAGGATTAGCATATACCCACTATCCGGGTATTTACAGAACTTGTTTACAGAACTTATGAAACACAATAGGTTAAAACCCATTTGTACTACTTGCAACCACAGCAGCGTTTCCACATACAACCTCACATGTGTTTCAGCTTTGAAATTTAAAGCACATTAGCTCAGTGTCAACTAAGGACATCAATGTCTTTATCTGGAATAAGCCAAAACAATTTTTTTCATTTTTTCTTATCCATCAGCTGTTCACTAGAGATTCAACATGTATTTTCATGTTCACAAATTATACCAATTGAAATGCAAAAGCTGCAAAATGTAAGAGGGGAAAACAAAGACAGTAAAAATAATTTATAATAATTATTTTTCAAACATAATATCAAAATAATTAATAAGAAATTATGCAATCCTCTCACTCAAATTTAACAGTCTTCAGTGGCACATGAACGAGTGTGTCTTCTGAACAAATTTTGTTTAGCAGAAAATATAGCCTCTGCTGAAATAACTTCTAGGTTTTCTTTTCAAAGGACTCTCCTATTGCTGGTAGGTAACTCTGCCATATAGATAGACAGATAGATAGATTAGATAAATAGATAGATAGATAGATAGATAGATAGACAGACAGATAGAGCTTCATACGTTTTCCATAGCAGAAAAGCTATGTATATATTTTTGCTCTCATACAATATATTGGCAAAATTCTAGAATCCATTACTATTATTATTTTATAAGATTCAAAACGGAGGACAAAAAGAAAAAAAAGTTGTCTCTTTTCTGAAATTGAAAATGTAAATTTTAGCTAAGGTATAACTAGGGACAATCAACCAAAGAGATGAGGCTGCAGCAACACCTTCAAAAGTTTCCCAGTTTAGGAAAAGGAAAAACAAATTCCATTGTCACACTTACTTTAAATTGATAATAATAGAGGGCACAGGGGTTCTGAGCCAAATCTTACCTAAGGCAGCAGAACAATATGTAATGGCTACAGTGGTGCTTTGGATCAGAACTAAGATTTCTATCCAACTGAAGCTAAAGTTATAAAGGAACTTAGCTCACTCTGTTAAACTCAGTGAATCTTACATTTTGCAAATGCCTGATGAATGCCTTTGAATAAGCAATGCTCTGAATAAGGTGAGTTTCAGGAAAACATTTAAATGGATAACAATAGCTTTTCCTTGAAGAGCACATAATTGATGTGAAATCCCTCAGCTGTACATTGCTGGAGGCTGGGACTTCACACTGTGGGAGTGTCCTGCTCCTGTACCATCCACCAGTATCTCCTGTCATCCTCTGTCAAAAACAGGACACCAAGCTGGGGACCTTTGTCTAAAATGGCCTTTGAACTTTCTTATGCACTGTACAGAAATTCAGACAGGTATCTTTGTAAAACTTCTTCCTTCTCCCCTCATACTCCCCACTCTCTCACAGTTACAGCATTCAGAGTCATCATTCCACAAATTTTGTTTTCAAAACTTTTTCACTTTAAATCACTGTCAAATTAAAATCATAGGATCAGTTATAGCCAAGTGCAACAAGCAAGTGCCTTAAACTTATTTCTTCTGATAACAGGGTAGTGCAGGGCTCTCCCTACCTAGAATTTTACTAGAGCATCTTTCAGAAGCATTAGCAGAAGATTACACAGTCTTTCTTGATTATCTCAGACCTTAAATTTATTATGCCCCTATCACACACAGCTATTATAGCAAACTGCAGGTTTGTAATTGCTCTCAGTGGGAGAAGGTTCAAGCCCTTTATTTCTTCCTCAGAAGGATATTGGGTCTGATCCAATTCAGGCCAGACTCATACTGTTCTCTTCTCTAAAATCTATTTCCTTTTTTTTTTAGATTAATTCAAGCTACAAGATACCATCTTTTTCTCTGGCCCTTGACCTTCTAGATAACCCTTCTTTACACCAGAAAATTATGTGTAAGAGAATATAATATTAATTAAAAGGTAACTTGCCTTTGATTTAGTATCAAATAAGAATATTATATTATCTTAAGATATTATCAGAAAATTATCAGATTATATTATTATTTATTTATATAATGTATATAGTATTATTATTTATATGAATACAATAATATTAAAATACTATAAGATATTATAAGGAAAAAATCTTGGCTGTAGTTCATCATAGAGACAGCAAGTAAAATCAAAGTGTAGCTGTGAGCCAGTATTAACAACATAAGCATACTCACCTCTGATGCAGATGCAGTCACTCAGTTGTGTCATCACTTGAATGCAGAGGTGGGACCCTTTCCCACTCATGAGCTGTTTTCATTTGCCCCAGAATCCCCCTGAGGTTCTGCCAAACAGCTGAGAAGGAAAAGAGCCACTCACTCTGGGGGCCCCTCTGTGGCAACGCTGTTTCATGAATAACATGAGACACCCACCCCTCACCCTACACACCCCTATACATCACCTGTAATTGTACTCTGGTGAGTTTGTGTCTGGGCTTTCTCTTAAAGTAAGAGGTGTTTGTCATTCCAGTTAGTTATTCTCTGTGAAAACACAAACTTTGATGCCTTTTTTTTTTTCAAGGCACCCTAGAAATATTGTTCATTATGAATTAACATGTGTAAGAAAATAACGCAGCTCAAAGATTTTGTAGGAGACCAAAATAAATGGTGTTTTCAGGGGAAGGTGGTACTTTTATTCCAGCTTGATGGTGTTTCCAGGAATTCAGAGTTTAACAGTAGTTCAATAAGGCAAACAGTCAACACATAAACTTGGCTGTCACACATTATGAGTATACAAAACCTACCCCTCCCAAAAGACTTACTCACTGCTCAAGCTCCTCCGCTTGAGAATCCCCCTCAAAAATTGCTTCCAAAGAGGAAAATCAATAGAGTTCTTCATTGGACAGAAAGATGCTATAATCAGGTTCAGAAAGTGATTAGCGTGGAAAAGATTGCTGATTTAGGAACTAACATTAGTGATAAGTTCCCTAGGATTTAATTTTGTTCATAATCTGCACGACAAAGGCTACTACTCTTCCCAGATCCTCACTATTGAGTTAAAACAAGAAAAGGACTAATACCAGCTTAAAATATTTGCCAATTCCAGCTGCTGATTTTGTCTTCTTTTTAAATGCTATTAGTTTCTCCTTTATTACATTTTCAGCAGAAAACAATCAACTCTACAAAACTTAGATTAGGGACCAAGTCTATTTTTAGAAATATTTCAAAGCTGAGGGCTTTTAAATAAGGAATTCTCATTTAATAAAGGATTAGAAAGTAACAAAGTGGTCATGTACCTATATTTTATAAAGCAACTAACCAAGGTAAGCTAAAAGATGAATATTGAAATGTGTATCTTTAATTGGTGAGTTAAAATACTTAACAGTCAAAATCCAATTGCATGATATATAGCACTATTGAGCAAGGTTAATATCCTTTGGATGGATGTCATAATTATGTATTTTCATAGCCTAAAATGTTTCATTTTAGTACTAAATGTCCTGTGTTACACACTTACGTAATGTAGGGTTAATTTCAGTACATGTACAATGTATGCTATGCTTATGTTACTAGAATTTACTGTCAATTTTAATTGAAATTTAACTTTTTTTTCTACTTCAGAGTACAAATCAATCATTGCTTTCTCTCAGTCTCTCCAGTCAGCTGCATAATAAAATACCCTTAAGACCCTTATTGTTGCCTCATAAGGAAAGTGCTGTAATATTTTGGTTTATATGTACTGGTGACACACCTGAGTTTTTAGATTTAAGAACGTCTGCGTTAGCACTGAAATTTGTACAGTTTATGTACTGAACTGTCAGAGACTCTCTGGGAAGGCAAAGCTCAGCAACAATGCTGTGGCATGACACAAGATCCAAACTAAGGATGTTTGTGAAACGTCGTTCATTGAGCTGAAGAGATTTTATGAGACTTCAGCACAGTAAAGCATTATTATGGCAGGACTATTAGGGCAGCTCACTGTTTACCCAGCACAGTCCTATTTCTGGTGTATGCAAAAAAAAGTGTGAAAATAAAGACTATTTAGGCTACAAATACAAAATCTATTATCCCCAGAAATGTAGGGACTTTTCACTGTTTCCTATAACAACCTTGTCACACTTTTTAAGAATTGTCATAATAAGGAAACAGTTACAGCATTGATTTGCTTAAAACTTTGCTACTGAGAACAGTCCACTTTACAAATTGCCAATTAGTCACGTTCAAGTAGTTACTACTACAAATTTGCTGGAATGAATAAGTAAAATAACAACTGCTTTGATTTTTTTCATTTTTAATCTACTGGAACTTGACCTTTGGGAAATTGAGATTTTAAAAATGTTCTACATGCTGATTTAAAATATGGAACCTGGAATTTGCCCAAAATGATGATATCCTCATAAAAAGGCATGCTGGTCAAATTTGTTAGTATAAAGCATAGACATCCAGGCTTTAAAGACCCATGTGCTGAGAGAGTCTCACATTGACATGGCTTTAAAGGTCACATACATACCCTGCCTCAATTGAACCCCAAGGGATGCTGTGGCTAAGCACACAAGATGTTCAGACACTACAATCAGGTTTAAATGGGCATATGGCAGAAGAAATCTGTTCCCATAGGAGGAGGAAAAGGAGAAGTAATATCACAAGCAAAATTAAGAAAAATCAGGATGACAGCATATTACTAAACTAATAGAAAGGGTGACACAAAAGGGAGGAGGTTGAGTTGCAGAGAGACACTAGAAATTAAGAAGGTAATTCTGGAAGCATGGCAATGCACTCAGTGTTCTTGCTGACCTTCAGCTGGAAGAAAAAAATTCCTTTTGATTCATTTGGATTTTGGTACATTTCATATTTATCTAACATTTTCAGTACAAAGCAATCTAATCTCAAAAAAAAAAGAGCTTGGTTTGAAAGCTTAATAAATGAGGGAGTTCACACAGGACAAAGAAGTAAATGAGGGAGTAAGGAATGGTGGTTTTTTCCACCTGTTTAAAGACAAACTGCTTTCACACACTGGCATCTAGACCTCAGAATCTTTCAGACACTACTGCCTCTGTCTGGCAGGCCTCACTTACAGAGCAGAGGTCAGCCTTGGTGAAAAGTTTGAACCCAAATCTGTCTATGATACTTTCTTCTTGGGTTACCTTTCCTTAGGCTAATAAGACAGAAATCAGCCTCGGAAAGAATGAACATTTTGTGAAATAGTTTTCCTTCCTCTATGTCTGTATCCAGCTCTAAACATGAAGCTGCAAAAGCTGTAAGGCTCATTTGCCTTCCAAAATACATTTTTATAAAGCACTTAGCTCTGTAGTAAGGGGCAGGTCTGTGAACACCTCTTTGCTATGGGCATAGGAGTGCAATGCACCATATTCATTTTTCACATAAGAAATAATATAGAGGAATCCAGATTTTTTTTTTTTTTTAAATTTTCATTATACCTTTACCATCATGCATATTTTTAAAAAGCCATAAAGGATGAAAAAAACCACAAGACCTTCCATTTCAAAAACTCTTCAGGTCTACAAAGTCCTTTCTCCACCTGCCTGGAACAACATCATTTTGGGAAAGACTTTTCCACATGGACACATGACAAATGATGCAAAAATCCTCTTCTGACACCTTCTCTATTGTATCCAAACAAGACAGGGAGTATCTGGTAGCCCCCATCGGTCTGGGAGCTGGCTGCTGCTGGAGCTGAATACAGAATGGAAGGAAGGCAGTCCAAAAGAGGCACCACCAGGAGACTGAGGAAGAGAGGCAAAAACCTCCCAGACCTGGTCCCTAGTTCAAGCTCTCACTTGGATGTGGACTCCTCCCAAGCACAGTGCAGATGGCAAGTGCCTTTGCAGTGACTGGGAATGACTGGATTGGGTCCTTTTTCTCCAAGTTTCAATTTCTGTGGCTCATTTGTTTCCTTTGTTTTCCTTAACAGCACATTCTAACAATATTTTAATTAAAGTCCTATCTATATACAACTTTGACTGAATCTTAATGAAGGTTTTTTTGTTGGTAGTTTGGTGTTGCATTTTGTTGTTTTGCTTTGGGTTTATTTGGTCTGCTATTTTTCATTTATAGTTAAAATATCTAATTACCAAGGAAACTATAATGAAATCCACTAAATGTGAAACAACAAACAGAAATTCCAATTAGCAAGGGGACTGATAAAAGAATTTACATTTCCAAAGCTGTAGCCAGATACTTTTTCTTATTATGTTACCTGTTATTCATTTCATGCTATCAAAGTTCCTTTGCACAACAGAGAAGCATTTATAAATTCCAGCCATGATTCTTCACCCAGATAAGCAGCATGTGAGGAAAGGAAGGAGTCAGCAGCAACAAAAGAAACCTAGGAAGTTTCAATGAGAGTTTGTGGTGAGAAAATTATGAGATTTTTTGTTCCTTTCTATTTTTCCTACCTGTCTAAATCCCATATACCTGTTTCACCCACAGGAGCACACTTAAATCCTTTAGATATTTTTGCAAATTTTGACTTTAGAGCCAGTAGAAAATAACAACAGCTCCTAAGACTACTGTAAAATACTTCACCTGCACACAGGAAAAATTATGTCAGAAGCCATCTGACTAACTGCTGCTTTCATTGATTTTGCCCCCAAGAAGACTAATCTACCACAATGTCACTCCACATCACTCTGCTGAGAAGCTGCACATCAGCTTTTGTGTACAGACTTTTTTAATTACCAAGCATGTCTCCCACAAGTGAAGGAGCTATTATGCACAGAGTGGCTGCACTGTCACCATCACTGCATTCAGGCAGACTCTGGAAATGATTAGCCCAGCATAATTTCTTACAAGAGTGAATTGCAAGCTATCCATTAGGAAAAAAATACACCACACACACCAACAAACCAACAAACCTCTTTTCAACATAACATTTAACAGAATTTAGGTGGTAAACAGCAGTAGTAATGACAATACTTCAATGCTGTCAACAGAAAACCCATGTCTCAAAACTCAGATGTATGGTAAAATTTAGCTTTGTCAAACAAAATTTTCAGCTGATGTAAAATCAGACAGAGGGATTTTTCATGTTTCACCTTTCAATGCTGATAGCCTGAGGGAAAAAAAAGGTACCCTTTACTAAATTTTACAAAAAATACAAAACATTTCATTTAAAGAAATAGAAAAATATAGGATTGTGGAGACTTGATTTTTGTGGAATTGTTTTTGTGGGAAACTCTCTTTCTTTCCCTCCCTTTTTTTTGGTCCCTCCTCCTCTCCCTGCTCCAGGGACTCTGGCTGGAGCAATGGCAGCCAGGAGACCACTCCTGCTAAGGGCAGCAGTGAAGTTCAAGCCAGGCTCCAGCTCCAGAAGTCAGCCCTGTTGCTTGACACTGGCATTAGCTGGGAGCAGAGTAGGTGGCACAAGGAGCCAAACTCACCCTTTGTTTCAGGAAAACCGAGAGCATTCTCTGAAATAATCACATCTGGCCAGGTTAGAGGTACCCCAGCACCCTTGTACTAGGAGGCCTCTTTGTGGAAACTCAGACACTCAGGTGGAAGGGTTGCAGAGAGAAATGGTCTATGAGCCAGAAACAAGGAGCAGTGCCCAGATACCCTTGACCAAGTCCTAGGAACCAGGATCTTGACAAAAATTGTGAAGGTCAGCTCTAGCTATCAATAAAAATATGCATCACCAGCTCTGATGACACCATCAAAGAAAAACATGGAGCTGATTTTATCCTTTTCCTCAGTCCTCTTTGAATCTTAATTTCAATATCTGCTTCATCTTTTCGCGTTTCGTTGTTTTGCCTCCTTTGTATTTTCTGCTTGCCACTATAAAATATTGGGTAATGACTCTGTGCACTGGTAGAAAGGCGTTCTGCTCCCCAGAGCTGCCAGTAACTCAGTGGTGTGGGAACTGATTCATGTGGCCACATGTAATTTGTATAGCACTTTGGGACCCTTTTGGAAGAAAGACACTATAGAACAGTCAGATCATTTGCATTATAAAGGTTCTGGTGGCTGTTTCTTGGATTAGACACTTTAGGTTTGTATAATGTTTCTATATCAGAAGAAACAGGAGCCAAATTGGAGAAAGTCTTTTCCCTAAAGTCAGCTATACATTCCATATATTAAGTATTCTGTGTTCATTAGGATTCTGATTTTCATTTTGACTTCCAAAACACATTTCTTTCCTAAATTCTCTTTCATTGTTTAAAAACAAACCTTTTGAACATTCAAATTAAGGTGGTGGTTTTTGAGTTTAACATAAATATTGCTCTTTCCCAGCAATAAAACCAACCGCAGAGGCAATTCCAAGCACCCAGCTTCCCAGATCATTAGATGAAATAACACAGTCACTCTCTTCAGTGAGGGAGTCCTCCTCTGACTCAGGGAGCATTCACCAGTGCTTCCTACAAACCAGTATCCAGGAAGGGGCAATAAGATTGTTCTGAGGCAAAATATATTGCCTCTTCCTACAGAAAGAGCACCTGGAGAAAAAGTGGGCTAAAGTAAATGGGAATATCTGAATGAAGAAAACATCATAAGTAGAAGAGGGGTTAAAATAAAAAGAAGTGTAAAAAAAAATTTCTGAATCCTCTGCCCCAGGTGTAGTACTGATAAAAAATAAGATTAGCTTCATTGACTTCAAACCACAACTTATGCCAGATAAGAATCTGCCTGACTTAATTTTATCCCTTACCTTTTTAAACAATGAAATGACACTCTCTATTGCTTTACCTACAGCAACAGGTGAGCAGAATCGATTCTGTACCAATAAGAATCCATATTTTTATATAGCTTTTAGCTTCTCTCAATAGTTTAAAAATGCCCCACAGAGAGTTTTTTACCCATACTGTAACAACAACTGCTTCCCTGTACAATAGGCTTACTCCAGACTTTATTGGAATTACTCCAAGTACATTCAAATGATTGTATGATCACTCAGTATCCCTCTGACCAAATTTATATATATGTGCTATATGCTGCTGTGCCAGCACAACACTTAACTGTCGTATTTTCATGTCATTTCATATAAACAGACTCTTTTCCTTTTTAAACTAATTTTTTATAGTGAAGAATTTGTTCAACATGATACTTCTGAGTGGGGGACAGTCAAAGATTACACTTTAGCACGTACAAAAAGAGCATCCTATTTTAAGGTATTCTGCAGAAGTCCTGCCATTTATATACTTGCAGTGTTAGGACTGACTGGATCTGCTTCCTAATTGCATGACAATCTAATTATGCTGCACTTTCTCCCATTTGGAGATGGACCAAAAGTCCACTGCAGTTACCACAAATCTAGCTTTGGGTCAGGACCTTATTTCATAAGAAATGGTCTGTCTGCATTAGGACTTACTGCTGGAGCAAGCAGCTATTCAGTGTGGGTATGAATATCATAGTCTGGTCCTGAGAACTTTTTTAAGAATTCTTCCATAACTTATCATGCATGTTCTAAAAAGCTTGAGCAAAACCTATAAAAAAGATGATGCTACAGCAAGCTGCCCTAAGGAAATACCCCAGGAGAGAGTGTGACAATGTTATCAAATAAAACAAGATAGACATCTGTTATTCAAGTTATTACAAAGCATTTGGTGTCATACTCAATAAATAATATTCCAGGAAGTTTAAATGTAATCCTGATGGACACTTAGCAAAAATAATTTTAAAATGAATAGCATATGTGGAGAGTATCTGATGGTTTTCCACTCTAAAAAATGAAAAAGATCTATTTGTGCCAGAAATTTACACTCTTCCAGTTATCACTGTGCTCCAATACAGTATGCTGTGTGCATGAAATATCCTCCCAGTATAATGTGCACCAGAAGAGTGGGGGGGAGTGAAAAGGAAGAGAAAAAAAACACCACTGCTGTAGTTAGGAATTGCAGACTGCTGGTTTATTAAAGTGCCCTTCGTTCACCTGCTACATCCAAATCAACAGTGTGGTGATTGGCACTTGCTCTCGTAAGTGGGTATTGTGTGAGCAGTGGGCAGCTGGAACCCTCTGAGAATCTTCACTTGTCAGAGATGAATCAATCATCTCAAAAGATGTCAGCATCTGCCCAAACCATTTTATATTAGAATAAATGGCAGATGGTGGTGTTTTTATATTTAATCAGTTCCACCAAATGCAGTTTCATCTCTTATAAAACTAAACCATCTGCAGTGTGTAGGTGTACAAATCTAGCTAAATGCCCACTGCAGAGCCTTTCCTCTTAAAGGTAAACTGTACATGTTTAATATTTGTGGATGCTAAGTTCACTAAATTTCAAAAGCTTTAACAAACCCCCCCAGTTTTATAAGCACTTTTATTTTATTTTTATATTTCAAATATTTGGTATGAATGGTCCATGCCTAACTCTTGCTTTTGAATCTTATTATGTAAACTGATCATACTTGACAGTATTAAAATACTTTCTATGCAAGATCATTCCTTCCTTCTTTCTATATTACCTCAGGCCCAGCTTCATAAAGCATAGCACAGAAAAGAGGCTTAGTGACTTGCCCAGGGCAGAATACATCAACAGCAGTATAACTCAGAAAAAACAAGGTGTCACCTGGCAGAATCAGACTGAAAGTCTTGACCACAGTGAGGCTTTCTCCTGATTTTAGCCTGGCTTTTAATACTATGTCCTAAAACAGCCTCATAGACAAACTGATCAAGTACAGACTGGATTAAATGGACAGTGAGGTGGACTGAGAACTGGCAGAACTGTTGGGATCCAAGGGCTCTGATCAGCAGCACAAAGTCCAGCTGGAGACCAGCCGCTAGTGGAATATTATGGTTTGGATATCTGGACCTGTACTGTTTAATTTCTTCACTACAGACCTGGGTGATGGGGTCACAGTGCACCCACAGCAAGTTTGCAGCCAATGGGAGTGGTTGATGAAACATATTCGTACTGCCATCCAGAGGGACATCAAGAGGCTTGAGAAACGGGCCAAGGAGAAAGTCATGATGTTCAACAAAGGCAAATGCCAAGTCCTGCAGCTGAGGAAGAACAACCTCATGTGCCAAGATATGCTGGGAGCTGACCAGACTGAAGGCAGATTGGCAGAAAAATATCTTGCTGAGGACGTCAAATTGAACACACACCAGCAATGCACCCTTGCATCAAAGAAGGTGAACAACTTCTTGGTCTGCATTAGGAACAGTTTTGCCAGCAGGTGAAGAGAGATGATCCTTCTCTGCTCAGCACTGGTGAAAAGCATCTGATGTGCTGAGTCTAGCCCTGAGCTCCCCAGTTCAAGAGAAACAGACATACTGGTGCACATCAGGCAAACAGTCACAAAGATGGTGAAGGAACTGCAGTCCAGTTGTGCAGAAACTACTGTTCTTTAGCTTTTCTTCAATTTTGTTCCAGTTTCTCCCTTTGTGGCTTTGCTGACAGTAGCATGGAAACACATACAAATTTTAAATAATTTCTCCAACAGCACCTGAGTGAAACCTGATCAACAACAGGCTGGACAGTTGATTTCCAACACATTTTATGGGATTTGTTGGGGCAAGAGGGGCAGCAATAAAGCAGCCATACTGACTTCAGTCTTTGTGCTTTTTTCCATTTCAGTCAATCAGCACTGATGCTGGTGTGCAACAACCAGCGCAAATCAGAACAACTGACATATACTGGACTCTGCTCAGACTAAAATTAACAGTGAAATCACTTGGAGATCTAGAAGTTCCCCAATTTTCATGAAAAAAAAATAGCTAAATTCTCTATCAGAAAGAATTACAATCCAACAATGGAAAATATTAAAGATACATCTAGCTATCTAGTAAGTCTACAACTTTGGAAAGTGATCTAAAAATAAAAACTTGCCATAAGTTTAGAAAAAAGATCCTTTGCTATGCCATAAACTTGCAGTACAAGATATACTTTTCCTTCGTACCGTGGCAATAAACATGGTGTGAGGCTTTTGTGCATTGTTAAACTACCTTTACTTTTCAATCCAAGAGTGGCTATGCATTGGGGAATGGCTACAGACTGCAAGAAATCAGCTGGTGCAGGAAGCACTTTTTAACCTTCCTACTTTTTCTATAAAGAATGAAGATGTGAAAAAGTGAAATGAGACTGAAATATCCTTGAGAAGGTGCTATCCGGGAAGCCCCTAGAAATGCAGGCAGAGAAGATATAAGTGAGGTCTGCAGCCAACAGCTTGCATGGAAATGTGCTGCCCACACAGGCTGCACACCCCAATAGCATCATCAGGATGGGGACAAGACTATGCCAAGTGCACCTTGGAGAGGAAAGAATGATCTCAGAACAGTTTATACTTCCCCTATCTTCCATCCCACAGGGGAGAGGAGCAAAAAGTGGTTTATGTTTGAATAATAGTTCCTTCCCAGTGTTGCATCTGAGGCAGAGCCCTTTGCTCAAGGGTCATCTCCTATCCTGCTAGTCCACAGGGAGTAAGCAGACAGGTGCCCCGCTGGGAAGTACGGTACTCATCTAGGTTAGCACAGTGGTTTCCACTCATAGCAATTCATGGAAAGCTTTTGTTCAGTTTCAGCCCAAGTGCATTCACAAACAGTCCACTCTGGTTTCAGTTTGAGTTTTTCTGTAAAGTACAGCTCACTTGAAACCAAATGACTCCTGAAACTGCTGTTTACTGCATGAAAATGAAAACTATCCCTATCCTGTATTGTTTAAGACTTTGGGGTTTTTAGTAACTTGAGAGCTCAATACTCAAAACTCAGAGGTTTTTTTTCTGAGTTACTAATTTAGTTTGGTCCTTGTCGTCCCCCTAGGTCAGTCTTTTTTCCAAAACGTCCAGGGAGTCATTCAGGACATGTCTACACACTGTACAAAAGCCTAGCTTCACTGTAGGCATCACTTGTACTTTTATGTCCATCTGTCTTCACCATACCTTGGTTCATTACAGTTTGTATTAATAAGCAGGGAAGTGGGGCCAAAAAAATCTATCATTGAAAAAGCCTCTTGTAAGGGTTATTGTCTGGGCACGAGGGCAGGGCACTGAGAAGACTCAAATCTAGGAAAAGGCAGAATGTCTGCACTGGCTGCCAGAGCTAGAGCCTGGGAATTTTCCTACAGGCAGAAGAATGAAATGAAGCATTGATACAGTCCTACAGAAGCGCATACTTTGCCTTGATAAAATCTCACAGATTAAGAATCTGGGAAGGGCAAGCTGAGTAACAAAGAAATCAAGACAAAGAAATGGAGAAGGCAGTGGGCCAAGTAAGGAAGTAGGAACCAAATTACACCAAGCCCATGAAGAGCTGTGCACCACAGGAAGGTTTGGACACAGACAGCTCCTGAAAAAGCAGTAGGGAAACAGAGGAAAGAAAAAGCAAAGAGCGTATATATTCTTCATTTTAGGAAGATACACATACACATATTTATGCATAAATACACACTTTTGTGTTCACAAACATGCATGTACACTTATATATCCTTACATGTACATGAGTGCATATGTTATTTCTTGTGCTATTTCAGGAAAAAAGGAACTGGTGTGCAAAGAGTGCAAAGACTGTTTGTCTGTTTGCTCTCAGCTGTCACATGCCCGAAGAACAAATTGTAAACTGACTTTTCCAGTAGGACCAATGTTCTCAGCAAAGATGAGCTGATGCTAGTCAGGAGCTTGGTGGGGAGGCCAAAGGGGCTAATACAGCTGTGAAAGCATAACAGGCTGACAGACTGTTTATTGGAAAACTGCCAGAGAAGCCAAAGAGACCATGTTTCGAGCCACCCAGTCAAAATGGAACTTGGGAAGTCACCATAAGTCTGAAAGCTGAGTTTAGCACCAGCTCAGAGGTTCCCTACCAATGCTGTGACACATTTTAAGTAACAGTTTGGTATTTGTATAAAATTCTTATTTCATTTGTTCTAAGCCACTGACAAATCATTATTCCAAAGGGAAAGTCTCTGCAACATTAATTTAACCAAAACTGTTATTCAAAATTTCCAAACAGATATTTCTCCCAGAATCACACAAATGTATAAACACTTTATCTACAATATCTGCATGTTTAGCTGCAAGGGATTGTTGTAATTTGTCTAGCTGCAGATCATGCCACAGGTCTCAGGCCCTGTCCTCACATCATTGAAATTAAGATATATTCAGAGTTTTTTTATTATGGTCTACAGGGATCCTGTACACAGCTTTCAAAAGCACAATGCCACAAGAATAATACTGATCTTAGCCCACCCAACAGTTATAAATACATAGCACCCAGGACAAGCCAAAATAAATTATTTCATTACTCAAAGTCCTGATGATACAGATGAGGAAGGCACAGAAGGTATAGTAGGTGAGCAAAGAATTACTGACACATAACAGCAGGAGGGTTTTCTGGGGAAAAATTTTACCAAGGATAGAAAATTCATGGGAGAAAGCATAAAGTTGTAGGCAGGGGACAGATATGAAGCTGCTAAACTAGTACAGGAAGGTGACATGGCAGTGTAGGCAACATCTGTAAGGCCCTGAAGATGAGGTCGGGAAAATTTCATGTGGTACAGCTAAACAGGAGGACAATGAGTGACATAGAAAGAAAACAAAACTACTACTGGATCACTTCATCTACTGTCATGTCAAGTCTCAACGCAATTCACAGCTTACAGGTTTACCAGCTAACACACTCCTCACTGCAAGTTTCTAACTGAGCCAACTGTGCAGAAGTTTTCAATTTGGCTGCACCAAGAATGCCATTTTGATCACAGCATGGAGCAATGTGTGGGAAGAGGGCTCTTGTTTTCTGTTGCTGTCATTCTACGATGTTCAGCACGCTGGTGGTGCCATCCTGACTGAAATGCTCGTGCTTTGTGCAACCTTGTGAGGGACCCAGACAGACAAACAACGACATGGTCATGTTCTCCAGATAACAGAGACCAATTGTGTTGTGGTCATCAACACTTTGCCACTGGGGAGAGGAAAAGGGACTGTGCCAGTTGCTTTATTCCAACAATATTTCTTTCCAGCCTATTTATAATGCAATTTTAACAGCCGTGGAGGACACATTATTCAGCTGCCCAACTTGGGCAACACAACTAGCAATGAAGGAGGGGGAGGAACTGTAGAAGTTATGGAAATCGTAAAACATATGCTGCATCACCTTAAGTAGTTTCTTTTGTAATTCAGAGCAACAGATAGGGGTAGAAAGGGTGAATTTTGGGGCACAGAATATTAATCTGGAGTTTTTCTCACCCACCAAATGCAAATAAATTCCTCTGGGAGAAAAGGAGCTGTTCTGCCTTTATACCAAAAATAAATGTGAGCAGAGCCTCATCCAACATGATAACTACTTCTTCTGCTGATTTCTTTTGGCTTGTTTCTTTCTCGCCCCACAAAACGCTGTGTAATGGGCAAATGAACATGGAGTTCTCTTGCAATAAATTGGATGAGTGAACAGGGGGAAATCAATTTCTTTATGATGGGTCCTAGTATGAACAAAACCAGAATGCCTAATGAGTGCTGGAATGATAAAGTTCAAGGACAGAGTCTATAATTAAATTATGTTAAACTAAAACAGCTTTGTTGACTCCAATATATTTATTCCAAATTTTGCACAGATAGAAACTGTGACTGGAATATACAGAGTCTACAAAGTTGAGGAGCAGATTCTGGAAATTAGAGGGATTTCTGTTTCTTCTGATACTTAGGACAAAACTGGATCAATCTCCAATTACACAATACATAAGGAAGAAGGTCTAGTATTACTAACATTGGATATGACAGAGGAATTAATAGGAAGTTTCTCTAATTTATGAGGTTTAAGAAAGAAATCCTTAGCAGGGTTGGAACTAAAGACAGAGAAATTAAATTTTACAAGGACTTTAAACACATCATATAAAAATAGCAAAACATGCTCTTTACCGTAATAGAGGATGACCAGCAGAACAGATATGTGGAAGATACTCTCTAGCTCACAGTTTAATTAGAAATTAAAATGTCATACATTTAGAACAGGTGTTCTAAATTTTTTAAACACTTCCCTTTGAAGCAATAGTTTGCTTACCCTGTTTTATACTCTTCATACCTATTAAACTAAAAATGCATATACATAATTATGAACAAATTCAGACTCCTACTCTGAAACCCTACTTCCAGCAACTTATAAGACTTGAGATGGACTGTCCAGTGGGATTCTCCATGCCTCTCACAGCCACCAGATAGCCTACTTTAAACCTTATAAATCACTGGACAATGATAATAATTTATCAGAGGTACATTAAAGACAGAACGTAACACCTGACTTCATGCCTAAGCAGAGGTTTGAAAGAATCATCCAGTTGCCACACAGTGTTGTCCTCTGGCAAATCTGAAGATAAGCACCACGCCAGAAAGTGCTCTTATCTGGAGCACTAATTACTACAGTGCTGTAAAAGAGCATTGTTCAACTAATGAACTTCTTTTGTCAGAGAATACCTTTCATATCAATGCTAAAAAAACTGTACAAATGCTTAAAAATTCAGGAGCCATCTGCAGAGGTCAGGATGGAGCATTTGAGTCACTTCAGCAAGTTACCAATTCTGTGACATCCTTCACAGTGCACATTTTTGAGAGCAGATGAGGACAACCAGGTTCTCCAGTTTGCTCCAATGGCTGGGAGCTAGTGATGACTCTGGTCTGCAGGTGTCAGGAAAGGAAGCAAGATACTGCTGTTGCCAATGGCACATTGAAGCGAACTGAGGTCTTGTGTTCAGCCTGCAAACAACTTTGTGGAGCAGACTTTGCAGAACTCCACTAGCAGCAGAGCTGAAGAGGGCATTTCTAACAGGGCACGCTCCAAAGCATTGACCTGTCAGGTCTATATTTCTAACAAGGAATAAAATAAAGACTTTATTCCTGATACTTCTGATCCCTTTAGTCTGATTCTGCATCTCTATTGCATCCTACAGGGTAATATCACAAAAAGAGTGAAGCTTATCAAAGCATGTGTGCCTTTATTTGTTCATTTATTTTATATTTTTACAAACCCAGGATCTTGGAAAAATGACTTTAAAAAAGGAACATCTGTCTGTAGGCATATGGACCTTGAGGGATGCAAATGACAGCACATTTTCTAAATTACAAATTTTTCACTTAATTTTTAAACTGAAATGTCAGTCTTCAAAAAAATTTTCTTTTAATATCCAAATGTTATAAAAACCCCTATTTCTGCTTAATTTATACCTACTCACATGTTTAGCTTTTATTTCAAAAGGGATGCTAAAACATCCTGCTAACTGTTCACCGTGGTTTCCAGTGACACCTCTTATGCCAGTTCCCTCCTGAGTAAGAAAGGAGAAATCTCACACTATGAACCAAACTTTCATGACTAATTTTCCCATTCAGAGTCTCAAAGTCAAAACCCAGTTTTGCAACTTGTGTAAACCCACATTTAATTTTAAGCTCTGTTCCCACAGCCTGTATTTAAAGTTTAAAATTTTGCTGAATGGTGATTGCCGTAAGTACAGCTTCAATGCTCTGCTGAATCAAGTCACAAATGCTGATTAAGTCGGAAAACTAATTTGTATCACAAGGAACATGAATACAATCTTAAAAGGCATCTAATTTTTAAGGTCAGATTGTAAGCTCTGATATACACTTTATATCTGTAACATCTCAGAAAATGTATAAACACATCTGCCAAACTGGGATGCACATCTGTGGCCACTCCTGGTAACTAGACAGGCTATCAGATTCACATCACACACGCATGTACATTTCCTGGCTCCCTTCAGTACATGACCTAGTTGAGCTTCCTATGTGGAAGGGTATGGTTGAAGATGCAAAGGTCATGAATCGCCCTCTTAATACTACACACCCTGCGCACAGACAGCAGGTGTATCTATGTAAGCATCTCTGGAACATTCCGTGCTTGCAGTCATTGCAGCAGACATTTTGAAACAGTTTGTGCAAGCCAACACCTACCAGAAATTAAAACCACAACATTAGAATAAATTCTAAATGTCCAGGACATTCCCTTCATCAGCTACAGAACACAAAAAACTCTCCTGTGATTTTACCTCAGTGCCATACCCATTGGCTTAATGAGATTATACAGCAAGCAAACCACATCAAGGCTGGACTCAAGATTTGTAGGGAGGAATTCAACTTGTCAGCTCCACAATAGGAAAAAGTGTTCATCAGCTTTGCAGGAGACCTTTGTATGTATCACAATGCCTCCTACATCACTGAACAAGTCTCTCCTATCCCCTACCACATGTATATAAAATATATGCTGCCTCCCATCCTCTGAGCGCAATTTGAGGAGCAAAATCATCTTGCCTTCTGTCAACCTCAACTGGGCAATGAAAACTGTTATTACCTCACTCCTCGCTGGCCTCCTCAGAGAGCAGTGTTCAGATTTCTTTTCTCTGTGATACTACGTCACCATTACCAGTCTTCAACCTTTGCTAGGTCTATTACACATCATTCTGTTAATATGTTCACAAAAATTACTTTCCATCCCTAGTCAGAATTCAAAGCATATCAAGAAGTCCTATAAAAGGAATAGAGCCATCAGACATCACGTCATTCTGAAACAACCCCAAAAAAACAAGTTGGCTTTTTAGAGGAGACAATAGGCTTTGAACTTGGTAATTACCAGCTACTCCTGATGACTCTACATAGGAAAAGCCACAAACTCCCCTGTCCATGGAGGCTGCAGATGTAAACCCTTCATTATCACTTCTGTTATATAAATGTTCTTTTTCTTTTTCATGTATTTAACCTTTATAATGGTAAAGAAACTCAATGTTTAAACCAGCTTTATTATATATTTTCCTGAGTGTTGCAACAAGGTCCCTTGAGTGACTTACTTGTCTAAAAGGCAGAAAAGTTTGCACAAATGGGTTTTAAAACACTACTTCTGGCCCACAGAACTATTTCTCTCACAGGGCATAATAGAGAAAGAAAGGACACAGAGTGTTTTTCCCACACAAAAAAAAAAAAAAAAAAAAAAAAAACCCACAAGAAAAACACCAAAGATGGAAAGAGTTTTCAGGAATTCAGTCACAAAGCAAATTTTTGCAAATATTACAGCTGGCATTGCAGCCTGAGAGGACTACATAACAGGGGCAGGCCCATTTCAAGGCTTTGTATCTAAATTGACTCTAGTGTCCAGGACAGAGTAAGATTCATAAAACACAAAGCCACCTTTACTCCTCTCCCACATAATGTGCTTTCTGGGATGCATTAGATTTTACATGTAAAATGACTATATTTTTAAAGATATTTAAGCACTTTAATCTTCAAAAAACAGAAGGCCAAATACCTTTAAAAGTCTGGCCCATTATCAGCTGGAAAGAAATTGGTAAAAGCAATTTTAGCCACTTGTTTCTTTTCTCTGTTCATGATCAATATATCTTTTTCAAATATTGGCCTAATTCAGACTGCAAGGTCTACTGAGCAGGGAATATGTTTTTACATTTATAGAGTGCCCCATAAATTTATGGCACTAGATGTGTTTTTATAACAGTAAGTAAGGAAAAAAAAATCAATTATTTCAGTGAAATGATACCTTTTTCACACAAGCAATTGATATTAATGCCTCCAGCAATAGCTGATGTTGCCTCTACCAAGACCAGGACCTCTGAAAAATCCTGGAAATTGTGTGCATGTGTTTCCATAATGTGTGCAGTTTGGACTCTTGGAAAGTAATAAAGCATTTCAATGCAAGATGTCTCTTGACTCCTTGCTTACATAAAGGCACTCTGCTTATGAGTGCAACTTCTTACTTTCACATGGCTAAATCATTAGTGAATCTCATGAGTTTTAACATCACCAAGTGCCAGGTGCTGCACCTGGGTCAGGGCAACCCCAGTAACAATCCAGGCTGGGGAATGAACAGATCCAGAGCAGCCCTGCTGAGAAGGACCTGGGGGTGCTGGTGGATGAGAAGCTGGACATGACCCAGACATGTGCCCTTGCAGTCTGGAAAGCCAAATATGTCCTGGGCTGCATCCAAAGCAGCGTGGGCAGCAGGTGAGGGAGGGGATTCTGCCCCTCTGCTCTGGTGAGACCTCACCTGCAGTGCTGCATCCAGCTCTGGGGTCCCCAGCACAGGAAAGACATGGACCTGTTGGAATAAGTCCAGATACAGGCCATCAAGATGACTAGAGGGATGAAACACCTCCGCTATGATGAAAGGCTTTAAGAAATGGGTTTGTTCAGCATGGAAGAGACAAGGGTTAGGGATGACCTAATTGTAACATTACAGTACTTGAAGAGAGCCTACAAGAAAAATGGAGAGGGACTTTTTACAAGGACATGTAGTGACAGAACAAGAGGGAATTCCTTCAAATGGAAAAAAAAAAAAGTAGGTTTAGATGAGATCTGAGGAAGGGATTCTTTACTGTGAGGGTGGTTGAGGTACTGTAACGGGTTGCCTAGGGAAGTTGCGGATGCCCCATTCCTGGAAGTGTTTCGGGTCAGGTTGGATGAGGCTCTGAGCAACCTGGTCTAGTAAAAGGTGTCCCTGCTCATGGTAGGCAGGTTGGAACTAGATGATCTTTAAGGTCGCTTCCAATCCAGGCCATTCTACAATTCCATGATAAGGCCATCACATCAAATGGTCAGGATATGCATAAGCGCAACACATGCACCTTTTGTTTCACTACAAACTTATTTGAAAACTTATATAACTGCTGTACCTACCTTTATGTAGGTCTTTCGTTCTCTCAGCTTTTTAAAGTGTTTCTCTGGCCCACATTGCAGGATACACAGTGTGGTTTTATGCATATAGCATAGGCTCTAGTGGCATGCATGTAAAATGAATGCAAAATATGCAGCCAAGATAAACTCTGGCAGATCCAGAAAGCAGAGCTGAAGAAATCACTTTGCTCATTACCTTTAAAATCTCTTCCATTTGATAATTATATAACCAATAGAGAGAGAAAAGCACTTTTCCTTGCCAGACGTGCATTTTCATGTAATTGAGCAGAACTTCACAGGATGCCTACTCTCTATTTGAATCCTTAAGAATTAATTGTTTTATTCAGCCATTTCCATAGGACAAGGCCACTAAATAACGAGACCCATCAACCTTTAGAATTAAGGAAAAATACAGATAACATAGAAACAGGCAGGGCTTTTGGTGGCATAAAAGGACACCTCTAGCTAGTTAACAGGAATAGCCAATGTATTCCTGACCCTAAGTGCAAAGATTTTAACAGCTGGTCTCACAAAATAGATCCCATGATTAATACATTTGAAACAAACCTGAGTTGCTAGATTAGGGCACTCTGTTCAGCAGTGGGAGCATTCGCTAAATTGCGCATCAGATACCCATTGTCTGAGCGTGGTCCTGATAGTCACATTGTAAAGCTGATTCTCTAATATTCTTGGGATGCAATGTACTGCATTTTTTTCATCATTTCCTCTACATGTAAACTGATCTCCTGCATTGAAGCAGTACTATTTAAAACAAAAGGGTTTGATTTATAGCCAGTCCCCAGCCTCATAAATCACACCTGCAGTGTGGTGCTCTGAGCTCCCTGTGTTCTGCCAGCATTTACGTTTTATAAATGATTTGGGTTTACCTCCCATTGTGATGGAGACTAATACAATTGCATTCTACTCTCCCAGCATTCACTCTTGCTGTTGCTCATTATTCCCACTGGGAATTCAGACCTAGTTTTTGCAAGCTTGTCAGAGGGGAGGGGAGTGGAGGTGGTGTGGGGTTTTTTTAAATTAAAGAATGTTGAATTAAAAATTTTTGTTTGCATGCTGTAGCTTTTTCTATCACTAGACATACAGTGCAGTGGATTTTTTTCTTCCCTATTGACTTTGCTTATATTTAGGCTCCCATTTGCTAAGCTAATGATTTGGAACTTAAGCAGGACAGCAGCTTGAAATGTTCAATATGCAGAGTATTTGACCTTCACAGTAACCCAGGTATGTACATCAGCCTTTCTAAAAACTGCATAAGGAGCTTAAATTATCATTTTTAAATAAATAAATAAATAAATAAAGATTAATGACTTAAGTTCCCCAAAAGACTAAGTGCAAAGGTTTTATTTTTAACTCTCAGAATCTACTGAAATGCCAAAGAAGATGCTTGTATAATGTTTTGCAATTATATTTGAAGCTCTCAACCATATAACAGTTCTAGTTGGTTAAGCATGGTTCAGACACTTGGAAATAACAAAGCTTGCTCCTTAGAGCTGACAGCCTTAAGAATAATTCCTTGCATCAAGACTTAAGTCATAGCATCATTTAAGTTAGATTGATGGGATTTGTGCACATGCCTTGATTTTCTCTATACCAAAACAATCAATGGTTCAATTTTTTCAATTAATGACTATCATCACTGCCATTTTTTTGTTAAATACTGCTACTACTATACCTATAACTAGCAGAAAACCAATTGTAGCTTGAGATTGGTAAAAGCCACAAATCTAAGTTACACTTCTGTCACAGATAAACAGTACACCTTAGATTCTGTTTTGGAGCCCAGTCTTCTGAGCATTTAAATTGCAGCCTGTTATTTGATGAGTTGAAAAACTTAGACTTGAGATTTGAAAGGTTGCAGTACATGTCAATGTATGCTGAGATCAGGCTCAGACCTAAATAGTTGCAAAAATATTTCTGAAATTAATAGTAGTTATTCAAAAGCTACTCCCTTTCCAACATAACTCAGATGTTGACTGGAATAAGTAGACCTGTTCCAGTTCTATGAAGGATTCAGCTAAACGCTACTATTTTCAAAGCAGGTTAAGTGAAACCAAAAGACACTTTGATTCCTGAATTACACATTCACGAATGCATGAATGTCCACACATGCATTTATGCAGGAACAGCTTTTGTGCTTTAAATGCAAACTTTACTTTCATCCAAATTAACTTCCAAAAGAAGGCAGCAAGCCTTGAATTATTGTGCCCATTGTCTGAAAATTCATATTAAAGTATTTGTATGAAAAGTACGATACTGAATTTCATAGTGTGGGCATAAAGATAATCAGTTGTAACAATTCTTGCTAGGTAACAGCTAGCCTAATTTTTAGAACCTGTTTTGCTTTTATATAGCAACTGCTTGTGTAAAAAACAGTGATCCTGACAACTGCTTCCAAAATAGAAGTTAGTGAATTCACACATTCTGAACAACTGCTTTAATTCTCTAGCAGTTCAAAATTATTCTTTATTCTGGATCAATTACTGAGAAATAAACACCAAGTTTTTATTGCCAAAATTTGTTACCTTAAGTTTAAATTTCTTAGATTTATAGTCAAAATATGATAAACCTATGAGAAGTAGTAGTAACTCTGCAAATATTGTCCATTTGATATTTTATCTTACTGCAGGACAAGGCAGCAAAAACACTGCAGGAGCCTACCCCCTCACTGCAATTATTGTTTGATCCACAGGTTAGTTTTACCATCACATTTAATTACAGTAAAATTGAATCATGCAAATCCTGGTACACATGCATAAGGTTAAATTGCATGTTGCTTGTGCATGTAATTCCATACACTGAAACAAGTCCTCTATTATGATTTGTTTTATGAAGCATTTTCATACATATATTCAGAAAAGAGGTCCAGGATCACGAGCTTCACTCTGAAGTAGCTTCACATGCAATCATGTCCACTGAAATATTAGAGAATTTAATTGCAGGTTTGGTCCATCATTATTGTTTGTCCATTTGATCCAACTGTATGTGAGGTTGCATAGTCACGACATTTAACATATCCTTATACATTTGTTTCAAACAATCCTAAAATTCCAACGTTTCTTCCTGAAGGCAATGTCTTTATACAAGGTCCTATCAAAAATAAACCTGCCATAAAAAATGTTTATGTAAAAAAAGAGGGTTTGGTTGAATACCTAAAACCTGCTCCTCCATCAAAGTAATCATTTGAGTTAACTTTGAAGCCTGATTTAAATATTAGCAAGTATGAAAAATTTATTGCAGTCTTTACACAAAGCAAAAAGGCATTAAATGTGCCCCAATGTCTTCAATGAATGAAACTCATTTCAGTAAATGTAGATATGTTTCAGTTAATGGCTTTTTTTATAATGTGAAGCAGCAATTACAAGCTATATCTGGAACTCTGATAAATTCATCCAATCACCTCTCAGATATCGGCACAATCAATTTAAAGGAAATTACTAAACTTAGGTTTCCTAAACTTCCATTTGCACACACAACAGCAGTAGCTGAAAACGTGCAGTTTGATTTGCATACACGGCTTTGACTTCTTCACAGACATTTCCGAAGACAGGTATCTAGAATTTTGCTGGAAATTTGCCCTCCTGTAATTCCTGTGATGCTAGGATTCTTGACATAGTCCATCCATCTGTTTTCTGAGTTAATCCTTATATAATAAAAAGTCTTGCAATTCACTATGTTATTGGAATCCAAATGTCTGTTCCAAATGCTCCTGTAATAGAACTGATATTTTGAAAACACATTTAAATATCCAGACCTAGCAGAAGAGGACTGCCTATTTCCACTTCTGCAACTCATTTACCCCTGGGAGAAATCATAGAGAAAATTTAACCAAAAAACTTGCCAAATAAATATCTGATAGCTCCATTAATATACAATAATAATCAATAAAGAAGGCTTTCCTGGCAGTGAATAACTAGCTGGAGGAAACATTAACTGTGAGAAATTTCCACTGCAGAGTGCAATCTGATCCTGAAAATACTTATTCATGTTATCAATCCTTATTCTTACAAAATAATCCTGATTTGGGTGATCCAGATGTAACATCCTGTTTAAGTACCATAATATACCTATTGTTCCCTAGGTACATTGATAAAGTACCATATTTAGGTCATTTGTTAAGTTCTGCAAATACTAGTTATAAAATTACTTTAAAAGAAAAAAAAAACCAAAAACAGTTTCTTTCTTAAGAGCTTCTCAAAGTTGAGTTCTACGTTACCATGGATACACTGCATTGGTCCTATAATGGTCTTGCTTCAGCACAGTAAGCAGCAGGGAAACAAGACTAACATTTCCATCAGCTTAGAGTACCTTCATTACCTAAGTGCTGCTCCAGTGCTGCCCAGTGGAACACACCTTTTTATATCTTTTTCATTCTGAGAAAGAACTAATTCTTGGTCAAGACCCTGCAGTTGATCTCAGCATAAAAAGTATGCAGCTGTATAATTTCTCCCTAGTACACCCCAGGCATGTTTCTCTGGCTGGTTCACACAGTGCCAGGTGGTTGCAAATTACTTATCATTATCCCAGATCATTTGTACAGCACTAAGTATCATCACTGACCTCCCCCCCAGAAATATGAAGTTTTCAGTTTATACACAGAACCCTGTTTTCTAGAAGAATTCTTAGAATGACAGAATCGTTATCAATGTAAATAACTACTAAATACCTCTGCTCCAAAAGAAATTAGTTATTCTGAGATGTTGCATGAATCCCATCTTATCCAACTGTACATGTGAGGAATAATTCTCTGATGCTACAGGTTGTTCCACTTTCTTGTTCTTTGGTGAAGATAATCGTTATGGTCCCAGGATAAGTCTCAAAGACATTCTTAAGGAGATTGGCAAAGAGAGAGCAATCTTGGAAGAAAAAGAAGCTATTAAAAAACCATAATTTTCTTTAGATGCAAAGGAGGAAGAGAAGGGTCACTAGTGGAATACACAGGTTTTCATCTCTATACCAATACTTCACATATGGCCAAGGTAGTCAGTGATCAGAAGTGGTGAGTCTGTAAATGCTGCAAAACATCCAAGAGGCAGAAATTATTAGCAGCAGTATCTGAGGTGAGGGAAAATAGGGTTAAATTAATATTAGCTTTCAAAATAACATGAAAACATCTCAAGACAGAATACAGTTAAGAGAAATCCTATCTTCTGGGTGAGGTGAACTAGTGACCTAACAGCTGTTTTCTACAAGATGTTTTTAGATGAGTAATAGGTCCATTGCTGCACTCAGGACAAATTTTCCTTGGACTAACTTCTACGATTGCTGCTGGTCTTTCTAACATTCATCAAGACTCCCTTCTCATCTGTTTCATAAAAAAATTCATCATCTATTTCGCTAGGTTCAGAATGGCCAGCACAGTCCATCATAAAGTTCTTTTTAATTAAAATATTCTTGTTAAGCTTAATATTTTAAAAATAATTCATAAATTCTGACTTTAAGGTATCCCAAGTGATGCTGCATCTAAATGACTGTAAAACTAGCCTGTGCATCCTGTACCACCATCAACACCACTGGTTTTGCTGTTTACTGTCTTCTTTCAAGTTTCATGTAGCCTCTTCAGCCTTGTGGCTATTGTCACTCAAACCAGTATACTGGATTTTGATACTGCCTGGGCTTTCAGGATGCTCTGCAGAACAAATCACCACCATGGCCAATATCTGGGGAGCTGCGACATTGCTAGATGTGAACTTGGCTCAGTGACTCCATTAGCCCCATCAATACACATCCCATGGCCACATGAGCAGCTATGCGATGTAGCAGCAGTCATTTCAGAAGAATCATTGACTGACTTACTGCACAGGCGCAGAACTGACAATTAAATGAACTAACAGCTTCAGTTTACTTGTCATGATCAATCCAAGCTACAGTGTGGCTACGCCTGTGTCCAGCTACCATCTGGCCCAAAGTGGTTCCCAGGGAAAAGTATAAAACCATACTTAGGCCCTACAAACACTGCTTCCACAAACACCACAAGAACTCTCTCTGAGTCCTACAGGGGCCAGAGGGCTTGCTTTTATAGGTAAGGGCCAATGGGTTACAAAGGATCTGGGATGGGTAAAGGCCAATGGGTTACAAAGGATCTGCATAGGGTCTCCTAAAGGATTGTGGGTCTGTCTTATCTCTCCGTGACCAAAGTGGTTGCCTTTCCAGGGAGTCCTGCTGGGCGATTGCAAAATCTCTTATCTCAGCAGAGATCCCTCCAGGGCAGGGGCTGGGCACACCCCACACAATGTAGTCATGCTGGGAAAAGTTAGGAGCAGCATGACCAAGTCTGAACCACAGCTCCCATTCTGTGACACATCTTCCAATAGAGAGTTTTTCTGTCAAGGGCAAGTAAAGCATCTTAAAAATCATTTCCATTGGTTAATATTAAAGGTGCTCTTTCCAATGCAAGGAAAAATATTTTGGCCAAGAAAAGTATGGAACAATTAAGTGGAGCAGCTGCTGAGTGGGTTGAGGATCATTTGCCCTGAGCAGGGAAACCTCCTGCATCTGAGACAGAGTCTACTGAGTACTTGTATAACCCATACCTGGATCTGAGTCTTTGCTGTTACACATAACCAGTATTTAAATCTGTGCAAAGACTGTGAAACGTAGTCACTCTGAGCAGATTTTTACAGGCACTTCACAGCCCCACAGAGCAGGACAGTGGAAAGCCAGCACTACAGGCATTACATGCAATAAAACTTATATTTATAGTATATTTTTCCATGCTCCTCCTAATCCACTTTTTTTTCCTTCATCCTGGATACAGGAATGGTTTATTTACTTTTCATAACCCCTATTCTGTCTGAAAAAGGTACATCACTCTTTAAAATTGATAAAAAACTAAGTCACACTGAAGTGCTTTTGTGAAACTTACCCAAGTTCTTCAGTACAATTGACATGTTTTCCTTTTAACATAGATATGGCAGAGAAGACTCCCTGGAGACTCCGCAGTTATTTTCAGTAGCAACTAGAGCCCATCCCAAACATAACTTCCAATCTGTCATCCCTCCTTGAATACTGAAAAGAGCATCTTCCTCTTAAAATGTACTGAAACCAAATCTGTATAACAAAACCACTTCCAACACTCCAATACCACCTGAAATATTTTCTTAGATATGTATCCCAATGCCACAATTTATCCCATGTAAATCAAGCCAGAAGGATTGTGCACTGCCTTTTTTCAAAACCTACCAGCATGGGAAGTTCCACTGGGAGATACACATTTCTGCCAGGGGCAGCATATAGCATATCGGAATTTAAAAGAACCACTAATGAGGAGAGGATGCGCACAGAGGAAAACAGATTTAATGCACGCTAGAAATTTTGGGGAGTCCCCTCCAAAAAGTTAATTTTTAATATAAAGTGCAAACTCAGTAGTAGTTCTATGTAACAGCAAAAGTAAAAACAGAAGGAATTTACACCTTTTTTTTGACCAGTGACTCATATTTTTACAGGCAAGTAATTAAGAGAATTCCCCAGCCTTGGTCTTTTAAACTATTGATATAGATATAGGATCTCTCCATTTTTCACAAAGCTATGGTTATTATGGAAGAAATAGCTTTGATTTTATGACAGTAACTGTCTGTACATATTCTCATGAAAGTCTTAAACTTCAACAAAAAAGTTTGGAGACTGTTTTCATGGTGTTCTTATTACTTCTTCTAGGGCTGCAAGATTACTCTAAAGAAAAGAAAACAATTAAGATGCATTGTTTGATTGCAATCACTCATTCAAGCAAATGCATCATTTACAGAACATGTTCACATTTCTCATGCTCCAAGTTTATGTAACAGTGTGCTCTCTCTTTCCAAAAATTTGCATGCAAGGTCTGAAAACTTTTTCTCCTACTAGGAACAAAATCCTATCCACATACATATTAGAACCTTTTTAATGTCTTTTCAAAAGGAGATGGGTCTTGGGATAAAACACAATACATGAAAGGCCCGAAGACTGCATACAATTATCTTGTGAAACACGAGACATGATGGTCTGACAGCACAGCCAGCCTTTAAGCATTACTATACATCTGCAATCCAACCTGTCTTCAGTCCCGAAGCACAGCTGTAGTCCCAGGGGGGCACTCCCCGAGCCCATAGCACCAGGCTGGTTACTGGCTCTGACATCCCTGGCACCAGCCCTTGCACAGTTCCTCCTGTCTCAGCCTCTCATCTGAGTGCATTGTGTCCCAGTGCCAGCGCCAGGGGCTGGGCAGCCACAGTACCCAGCACAGAGGCACCTGGAATGGAAAAGGGGACCGGAAGCTTAACTTACCCTGACAGACGACAGAGACATTTAAAACCAGCGATACCATGCGTGTGCACCTACAGAATTCATGGCAAAGGAAGAGAAGTGCCATGCTATCCTGCTATCTCTGCTCAAAAGAGCACTTCTACCAACTTTGTGTGGATTGTATCAGTCAAAAAGTAACAAAGACATAGTAATTTGTTGTCTTAAGATATTTCTCAGTTCCATGGCACATGCATTCAAAAGATAACAGCTTTGGTTTCTTATTACTATGAATGCACTAAGCACAGCATCAAAAGTATTCCTGAAACCATTTTGTTTATCTTCTGGCATTGAATTTGATATGACTAGAAACAATTCAAAATTTGTTAAAATAATTTTTAAGCCAAATATTATCATCATTGAAGCTCATGCAAGTGCTCATGTCCATGCACTGGAAAAATAGGAATATCATATTATATTTGTCATGGTTATTGATAGTAAAACATTTTAGGACAAGCTGTAAGAACAATTGAGTGGTAAGGAATGGTTGTACTATTAAATTTCATCATTGGCCCAGTGTACTTAAGACAGCAAGTACACAATCTCTTTCTGCTTTTTAAAATATTATTTATATGGACTTAGCTGTCCTCTGTTAAATAATGTCATATAGCCACTGACCCAAAAAAGCAATTGATCAGTTGAATAACATAGGAAGGTTTATCATCTGTATGCAACATCTCAGACTTTTTGAAGTTTGAGTACCTAAAGTGCCATTCTGAAAAATGTGTCTCCAAAGGAAATTAATTGGGATTATTTTAGCTGCCTCATTCTAGGATTGCAGCCTAATACCAAATTTTGCCTGATCTCTTCCTATTGCTCAGTGAGGTCAGACAGGAGGTGCAAGGGGACAGGTAATGCATTCAGTATTGACTTCTTGAGCTACAGTTTACCATCAGTTTTATTTCAATGGGATTAGTGACCAAACAGAAGACACAACTTGGTGTGTGACCAGCTCAAGAGACAGTTCATCCTCTGTCAACTAAACATAAAGTAGAATATTAAGAACAAATTTTGCAAGGACCAGCTGACACAGGCTTTGTTGCAAACTGCTGTGAGGTGTACATCCCCAGTGTTCACACTACCAGCCATTTACTAGTGTCCATCCTACCTCCTGGAATCTTCACACTTCCTCCTAGAAGAGGCAGCCTCAATACCACCATTCCTCCTGCACACTCAAAAGCTACACCACCAAGAATCAAAATAGCTCTCTGGCCTATTCTGTGCTGAAGGAACTGATAGTTTCTTAAATGGGGCACACAACCAGCTGCTAACACCAAAAGCAACATTCTCAAAACCAAGACCGGGTAACAGATTTTGTTCAATGCCTATATGTCTTTGAATAACAAGATGTCAGCAGCCCTGATCAAGCAGCCACAGAATCAGTCATAGAATGGTTGGCATTAGAAGGGACCTCTGGGAGGTCATCTGACCCAGCCACCTTGCTTTAGAAGGGCTACATGAAGCAAGTTGCCCGGACCATGTCAAGATGGCTTTTGAATACCTCCAAGGATGGAGGCCTCATAGCCTTCCTGGACAACCTGTGAGTGACCACACACTCACCATGTAAAAGTGTTTCCTGATGTTCTGATAGCACCTTCTGTGCTCCAATTTGTGCCTGTTTGAGCCCATGGCCTGCTAGAAAGATGGCAGAGAAAAACCACCTGGAGTACTAGGCAGAGTTGGAAGACAGGAAGGCTTTGCTAAATGAGAAGACTTTAAACATATCTATGCACAATTATAGGCTTCATACACATAAGGACCAGTTTTTCACTCCTTTAGTGGTCCTGTTATGAGGTCTGTGATACAGATTCTGTGACAAGCTCCACTTGCACCCTTCATGCTCTTGTGTCTCTATCAGAAGATCAGCCTTGATGCCTTATCAGGCCTTCTAGACACAGAGACTGGACAGGAGTAAAGGAATAAAATAGGTATTTATTTGAAAGGCCTTCAAAGGTACCCCCGGGGGAGCCACAGGCTATTGTCAAAGATGGACCCCAAGATGGACAACAGGTCACGAGTTCTTCACACTTTTATAGGTTTGGTTCATTTGCATATCAGGGTTAATTCTCCAATTAAAGCTTCAGTTCAATGATGTAATTTCCCCTCCGCTTGCCCCCCTTAGAGGCTCTTTGGATTATACTTTTTGGGCCTAGGAAGGTCTGGGTGACCTTGGAGTGCAGGCCCAGAGAGGCTTTGTTATGTCTACCTAGCACAAGTGAGCAGAAATTAGCAAGCTACAAGAAACCTCAGAGTTACACTCTAAGCAGTACAGAATCAGAAAAATATAAAAGTTAAAACCTCGGCATCAGCCTCACTCTGTAGCGATGGACACACAAAATAAATTACAGTGAGACTTCTGGAAACTGTCATCTGGAAAAGGCCAAGAAGTCTGATTTTCTTCATTGCAGAAGCTTTGGGCAGGAGCTGGAATCCTTGTTATGTGCTGTGGGGTTTTTTTCTGGTGAAATATTAGTTTAATGTTTTTGAAAAGCTTTTGCCTTTTTTGTGGGCATATCATCAAAGTGTATTAGTTTAATACTTGCTATCGTTCACTTACTGGAGAAAAATCATTAAACACATGTCACTTCAAAACTGCGTGACATAATATGAAATTGAAATGACCTTTATTTTGGCACAGTACTGCACTGAGTTAGAGTATTATGAAGTCCCAAGTGTTGCCTGTTTACAAATGCCAGACAGGCTACTACTATGGCTCTAATGTGCTCAGAGATTGAGCAGCCTATGAGCAACTGTACCTAACTGAAAATAGTGAATTAGATGTGGGGGAAGATTCACAGCTTACCAGAAGGAAAAGCCACTACTTCAAGACAATGGTTTTATTTATGTTGGAAGTTTGACCAAATAGAATTGGAAATTTTGACCAAGTACTCACTTTTGTTAGATGCTGTTTCGGTGTTTGGCCTCCTATCATGCAATCCATAAACTTGCATCTTGGGTCTAGGATACTTCTTCCCTTCCATATGGCTCTCGCACCAAGTCTGTAAGAGTGACAGCTGAATGTGTCACAGTCATGCTTAACTTCAAGCACAAAGGTGTCTAATTCTAAGTCTTAAAAATGCACATGACCGCATCATAAAAAGCCACAGGCTGCAACACAGATCTTCAAAGCACTGCCGGGGAGTGCACAGATGTGTACATCACCCCTCTGCACCCACTGCGCCATTCTCAGGACTCAGGGTAGTCAAACAAGAGTCAGATTACCACTCATTTCCTGAGGTTGTTCAACAGCTTTGGACAGCATCTGATGGATGCTGTGGATCACTAATATTCTGTCCCCTGGACCTTTTAACACACATTCAGCCATCCCCCTCTCACATCAGGGGACTTCTCCTGAAGAGGTACAGGTCTCCAAGACAAAGACATGACTGATTCTTATATCTGTTCCAACAAGGAACTCCATGACTATAGCAGTTGCAGCATTTCGCTGTGTCCAACTGAGGTCCTTCTCCAGAGGCCTTACAACACAAAAGGCATTTTGTAATAGCTCCCTTTGAAATCAAATTAGCGATGTTTCAAGGCGTGACCCGTAAAGGGCTGCTGTCCAGAGTGGACATGTGTTTGACAGATACATCTTCTACCTAGCGGGCCTCTTCAAGAGTACAGATGGAATCAAGATGTGTGAACAGAGCTCCAAAAGGGGAGCCATGGGATATCAGGATATACAGCAAAGCACTCTGCCTCAATAGATAAAAAGGAAACAATATCAGATACAGTGTGAAATAGCTCACTCCAGCTGGTAGGACAGATTCTGACAGCATTATATAGGTAAGATTACTGCAGAGAAAAATGCTATTCCATATGTGCCAAAGCTAGCAAAATATAGCCTGAATTAAACTATATAACCTTGTGCCAACTCCTTATAAAAGTCACAGAAAGTCACAATCTCCTACTTCCATTTGTCCATATACTGCAAAATGCTAAAAGTTATTGTGGGCTGTAGCTCAATATACGCAAGTACACAATTTGATGGGCTGGAGACTAGGGTATCTAGAAAGCAGTTTATTTTTAGCTGTCTAGCCACAAAATTAATGGAAAAGTTAGAAAAGAAGATGAGCTTTCAAGTTTGCCACAATATATTTACTTATCTGACAGAAAACTAATCACCCCCTTGTCCTGCAGGGTCAATTTCTCTGGAGCAGGAACGAAGATGAGAACTCCCTTCCATAGTATATGAAAATAGGAAAGCATTCAGTGGCTGGCCTTTCCAAACATCCAAAGGTCCCATTTGACTGTAATTTAAAGTATGGCAGTCCAAGCCTCAGCTCCATAATTCATTTTCACATGAATTAACAGACAAAAAAATCATGCTAGTATATCAAAAACACCTATAGCAGCCAAATTAAAAGAAACACCTGCTGTCAGGAATTCCATAAGCTACTCCTTGTTGCCACGGTCTTTTTTCTGAAAAGAGGACACAACAGAGATTAACTGTGTGCATTTTGCAAGATGAACCAGAGTCCAGGGCAAGGACCTAAAAAGATATAGGCTGTGCATTATTCACTATGTGTCAGGACCAGCCATTTCTGAAAAGAAACCAGACATTTTAGGCTAGGACTAGAAGCCAAGGTCAAAATACTAGAGTGAAAAATGCCTGTGGATGACAACAGCACACTTCACTGATGGTAGAACTTACATCAGACTCCCAATGAGCCATTTCTTCAATGATCTTCAAGTTCTGCCTCTGCTAACAGGAATGGCAACCGTCTCAGGAAATGGAACCAGTTTCTACCTTCTCACAAAAAGGATAGTGAAGCATGCCATACTGTACATAGTTCAGATATAAGGTTATAACCAAGATTTGGCCCAAGTTCTTGTATATCTATCTTTTCAGCTGCATTTGATTTTAAAAATTGCTGACTAACACTCATAATTTTGATATTATTTTTCCAGGAAATTACTTTAGAACCAGGAACTGTCACAGTGACCACAGACCTACACACAAGTGCCATCCTGATAAACTCACCATCCCTGTGAGACACACACAATATGAGATCCAAACCCTGATATGAAATGCCAACCCAAAAAAGGTGGGAATTCAGCTCACTCTCCACGTTCAAGCAGATCTTCCTTGGACTGCAAAGACGGTCAGTTGTCAGACAGACTTTGATCGTTCCCTCAGGGCAGGAGTGAGAAAATCAAACTTCTACCACTAGAATTTGATGAATCCCAGTGTGGCCACAGCTCTTTCTCTTGGATTATAAACCTAGTTAAAGTTTTGATAAAGGAGTTAGTAGCTGAATGGTAACAGGATCATTCTCATCAGTGCATCTGTATCAGCAGCAGAGCAACGTCTTCCTATTGTTTCTGAAGGAGTAACTACTCATGTTCTCCATGTGGACTATAAATAAACTTGGCCGTGGAAACTATGCTGTTGGAGTAGTCGATTAAGAGAAAGTATAAAAAAAATAATGCATTAAAACACAGACTAAAGCCCAAAGGCAATGATCAGTCTGCTCCATCACCCAGGTTAGTGAACATGAGCCAACACCTACACTTTGAGTTCCCCCCTAGAGTGGTACCTTTTCCTTTTCAGTCCTTCATGACATATTTACAGCTCTGTCTCTCAGCAGCCCCTACTGAGACTCCAGGGATCCACAATGGCCTGTCATTAATGTTATTTTTCTTGTGCTACTACTGTTACAAGCCAATAGAAGATATTCAGGAAGGAATTAAGAGTCTGTGTTAATGTGATTTCTGTCATCCCCATATATCTTGTATTAGGTTGAGCATACTCTTTCTCCCTTTCCCCATTTCAACAGGGCTTCCCAATGTATATGCTAGAGAAGTAAGTTTGCATTAGCTGTAGCTGCACTAGACAACTGAACAAGTCTGGGACGTTTCTTTGGGATTACAGCTACTGTCTGCAAACATTTCCCATTCATACTATTTAACCTTCTTAACCTCCAAAACAAGATGGTCAGGTACCTATTCAGAATAGGTGCTGGGTTGGAGCTCATCCCTGAATGGTGCCTGTAAATTATTTGAGAGAAATCTAGTTGTTCCAGGTCTAAAGCCTGCCAGGGACTCTTCTAACACTCAGTTGTAGACAATGTGGTGCTTGGGGATGCTTCCTCACAGTTTTCTTTAATAGATATTGCTGTAGATAACAGGAAAAGAAACTCAAAATCATACAGAATCCAGTGACCAGTGTTCTGGTTTTACAGTTGTTTTCTTTTGTTTTCATTTAAATTCCTCATCAAAACTGCCCTCTACCCACTAATATCATATTCTACTCATTTAAAAAACTATTCAATGCTCCTATGAACACCTTCATAAGCTGCCAATATATTATCAAACTTAAAGCATTATATTAGACCCTGGAAATACTATGGGTACATAAAACACACCCAGTAATGATACAACCCTTTCAGACCAGAAGGTGTCTATCTTTCAGACCTCCATAGAGAGATATTGAGTCTCTCTTAAGGGGCTACCCAATCTGTATCATTCAGCAGATCCGAAACAAACTGAATCACATTACAGAGCAAGCATTTACAGGTCTCTACTCTAGGACAGAGCTCCCCATCTCTTGTATGAATGTGACAGCTCCCACGCTAAGGTCACTGGTTTCTGGGTTATTCAAGAATTCAGTGTTGATGTAGAGTCGATGTGTTCCCACTCAGTTATGCAGCTAGGACACATCACCCTTCAGTTTCACTGTACATTCTCAAACACATAGGCAGACACAAGGACAGTAGTTTTAAATCCTTACAGAATGGAAAAGATCTTCCCTGCTCAGAGACAAGAATTCCTATCTCTCCCTGGCATCATTACTTGGTAGCAATAACCCCAAGGTGCTGAGACCACATTTAGCTTTATGGAATAAAACATAACAAGCTGTCAAAATGTGCATAAATAAATTAGAGTCATTATTCCAGCTTAAGGTTCTGGGGACAAAAACAATCCTCTTGAAGTTCGCTGTGACGTTATCTGCAGCAGGAGCCAAGCATTAAAATTACGTCCTGTATACAGAGAGCTGTAAATGCATTCTGTCTTAGAGCCTGGCACTGCAGCACAGAAATCAACAGGCCTGCCTTGGAATACAAAATACAGCAGTTCAGGGCCAATTCCCTGCCCCTGAGCACAAGTTTTATGGCACAGCCTGTGTCCATATGGCTAAACTCTATCCTTCTGCTCACTCCCCAAAGAGGAGTTCTCGTCCGTATCTGCCTGCTTGGAATAGTCCCTGGCTCACGCTGCTGCCCTGACCCATCTCGAGGCCCAACTGCAGAGAGCACTGGCTGGCACAGGCAGAACTATGCCCCGGAGTGTGCTAACACCCAAACTCCACAGGTCACCAACACTACTGCTCCTGGCTCTGCTAGTGTACTGACACAGCCACAGTCTGGGACTTCTGCTAGGATATTACCCTAAATGTTTACCCTTTTCTGACTTCCAATAATATAACAAGAAATGCAGAAAGCGAGATTCTAAAAAGACATGAGGAATGAAGACATAAACACATTTTGTGTATGGGGATATAAAAGAACTGTACCAGGTGAGACCACACATCCATCATGCCTCCATCACTAAGCAATTACACGAACTTAGGAAACAGTGTGATATCAGGGTAAGCACACAGTGATACCTCCTCAGTACAGTCTCCTGCAGCACTTTGTGACTCAGAGACTTCCTAAACAAAAAGTGGTACCCTGGTATTTAAAAGCCTTATGAGGATTCTTCTCAAAGAAAACGAACTCTGGATTTAAAAGCTATATAATTAAAAATCCAGTGAAAACAGGCTTCAGCAATTTGAATTATAAACAAGGAGCAAACCCATTCATCCAGAAAACACATTTTACATCAAAAGAACATCAAAACAAGGATGAACCAATAGTAGTGTCATTACAAGAAAGCATCAAGCTGAAAGCTACAATCTCTAAGAGCAAAATGGCACTGACATTATCACAGAAGGCTTTTGCTTGGGCTCAGTGCACATAAAACACAACAGAATCAAATTTTGTAGTCTATTCAAGGCAGAACCTGCTGTGGGAGAAATCAAAACAAATGGCTAGTAAATCTGGCAAAATGCAGGATCCCTCCTATTTTGCAACCAACAATTTTTACAGCAAATGTTTTTTCCTGACTTTTTTGGTATACCCCTTTAAGGTTTTGAAAAACCACCATAGCAACTGCGTCCTTAGGTTCTGATGGGTATTTTTGAGCTGCTTGCTAAATCCGTATTAGGAGCTGAGGCAGCCATGGCAATATGAAGAATTGTTCCATTCCTGAGTGGGAAATTCCATGAGATAAAACATTCTTGCATTTTGTCCAGCAGAAATACTGTATTTCCACTGAAAATGCCATACTAATAAGCTCACTAGTGATGTTTTTCTAGAAATTAGTAAGACAGAAAAACTTCTGACTTCTCTGTCTCCCCTTCTCTCTCTTCAATGTGGGATCAAGTTGGTCAAACCAAAAATCTAAATGCACTTTTCCCCCTAATAATAAAGAAATTGATATTTCCTTACTTTTGCCTTGATGTATCAAAAACATACCAAGGCAAAATCATCCTGCTTTCCAAAACTTTTGGTTGACCATGTAAAGGAAAGACTCCCTAGAAATTCACCTAGCACAGAAAGGTTCTTGCTTGCTCTGTGCTTACTCACAGCTCGGTCACAACAAGGCAGATGCAAACTTGAACATCCATGATATGACTGCTCTGAGATTTCTCCTCACCTCCATGTACATTGTAAACATGAGGTTTACAACATTTTTATTTGGGAAATCATGGAAAGTTACAGAAATTAATTTGGAGCAGGTGACAGAACAATTCTGACTAGGACAGAAGTCAGGAAGAATACAAAGTCTTCTGCCAAGCTTGCGAAGGAGGGAAAAGGTACTACAACACCGAATTTGTGCCTCTATAGATCACTATCTGATGTATGTTAGAGGAATGCTGGTTATGTCGTGTGATTCTCTTCTGCCAAAAATTTCCTCATCTGCAAAATGGTTGATGCCTTAGGTTTTAACTTTTATATTTTTTTAATTCTGTACTGCTTAGTGTGTAACTCTGAAGTTTCGTGTAGCCTGTTAATTTCTGCTCTCTCATGCTAGGTAGACATAACAAAGCCTCTCTGGGCCTGCTCTTCAAGGACATCCAGACCGTCCTAGGCCCAAAAAGTATAAACCAAAGAGCCTCTAAGGGGGGCAAGCAGAGGGGAAACTACATCATTAAAGTGAAGCTTTAATTGGAGAATTAACCCTGATATGCAAATGAACCAAACCTATAAAAGTGTGAAGAACTCGTGACCTGTTGTCCATCTTGGGGTCCATCTTTGGCAAAAGCCTCTGGCTCCCCAGGGGGTACCTTAGAAGGCCCGTCAAATAAATACCTATTTTATTCCTTTACTCCTGTCCAGTCTCTGTTTCTAGGAGGCCTCTTAAGGCATCATGGTGACAGCAGTATTGTCAACCTCACAGCGATCCTGTAAGGGCAATGACATGCTGCCAGTGATCTTCCACTGGGCAAATATTAGATGGAGGACAGAAGAGCCACCACCCTACGGCCTCCACAAATGCCAGAGAAGCATATGCAGAGCAGATCTATTCATGTGTGATCATTTTACCTAAACCAGCATTGGCCTGGATTCCTCAGATCATTAATGGCCTTCAGAACACAACTACTACACCAATGCAAGATAAAAATGCAGTGCTTACAATTATATGTGTAAGATCAAATTAATAGAGAAACAGAATAAATGGATCTAATACTATCAGATCAGAATATATTTGAGCTGCAAAGGATGTAAGAAAAAAAAAAAGGGGGAGAAAACCCCAAAACTGTGCAAAATGATCCTTCAGGCTAACCAGCAACTCTAGTAAGCCAGACATACAGCAAGGGCTTAGGGACCAGCTTGGTAGGGAAGGGAAGCATTCTCATGATGTGTACACTGTAATGACAGCGGCAGGTGACACAAGCCCCTCAAAAATATTGCATTGTAAATGCAGCAACATCCTCTCAGAAGGAACAGCTTCATATGAAAGTGTCCCAGAGTCTCTCACACCCCATCAGTGGTCTCTGTGTCTCAGAATATATATGGAAAAAACAGAGGCATCACTGCAATATATCCCTGGAAACAGGTCAATACACAGGAGAGGCAGCTTTACACAGAGACACTGTGAGGTTCCCCATTTCTTTTCCTCTCAGTCTACGTTGCAGCAGGACAAAGGGCAGACATAACAAATATGGGAATCACCAAAAAATCCTAGGAAGTATTTTCCTGAAAATACTGTGTGTACAAGACTATATCCTACTCCTTTCCCCTCTGGTGGTTACAGTCATGCCTTACATGGGCATGCCTTATTACTAAAGACAGGCAATTAAATATGGGAATGGATGTCATGTAAATGGTCTGCGTTCTTGTGAAACCATTTCACCATTCTTCCATAAACCAGAAAATATTTAGCAAGAGTTGTCCAAACTGGGCACAGGTGCAAGAATGCAATTGAAAGGTGAATATCGTGTGCTGGAAGCAGATCTAGACAGAAGGATTCAGCATGAAAAATATTTCCTTAGTTCTCAAGACATAGAATTTTCTTCTTCTGGCCTGAAAATACTTGTTACTTTAATTCTGAAACTTTGAGTTTTCTATTCATACTTCCAACAACAAACTGTCAGCTGCTGTTCCAAAATTTACAGTGTTTCACAAAAAAAACTACTGACCGCAGCAAAATACTCTTCTGCTGGCTCACATAGACAAAAGCACTTGAGCCATTGGAAAACACAGCAAAGAATAAAACATTCAGCCATTAAAACTCACTTATCCATTTAGTTTATCTCTAACAGCCTTTCAGAGCTTCAGTTCAGTGACTGAAAACCCCCCAAATCTGGAAAATGGTCAATCTGCACAGAAAGCACTTTCCAACAGCTTTGATGTCTCCTGGTGAGACTCTACATTGCTCCAGAAGCCCCGGGGATATACACTGTAGCAATATAAGGGCTGAAATTTGTCCTTATAATTTCGTACCACTAAAATCCTGAGTAATCCTCATTTTGAAGACTTAAATGAGACTTAAGAAGTACATAGCCTCATACCAAGTCTTCTTTGTGTTGGCACAAATTTCACCCAGGCAAGACAATATTTGCTCAGGTGCAGTACCTTGGGTGAGAGTTAATCCCTTTCATTTCTGACACAATACTTATTATGTACAATAACTAATAAAAGCCACTCTTGAGATCGACAACCTACACACTTTCAATTTCCTCTCATGTACTGTAGCCTTTCATAAGCTCCTTTGATCCTGTATAGGTGTCAATCTTTGCATGCATATAGGTCACAAGAAAGTTCATCTCATGTTAATAGCCCAGTCACCTTCAGATACATAGATTTTAAGCCATTTCCATTTCCAAATTTCAATTTATCATCTTGTTTTAGTTATTGCATTATTCTCAAAGATGCAAAGCAACAGAGACTGTGATTTTGCTTGACGTATCAAAGAGGAAAAAGTCATGTCAAATATCAAAGCTTCCTTCTTTCCCAGCCATTTGGAGACACATGTGCACACTGTGCTCTTCCCTCTCAAGGGAAAGGTGGGCCACCTGAGGCAGGGTTTATGGGGCTACTGACCCAGGAGCAACATTCCTGAGACAGTGATTGGTCTTAAATCACACCAAATACACAATTGAATCATGTGGGCTCAGGATGCCTCACGAAATCCGAGCTGAGGACTCTGATTTTGAGGAAAGGCAGAGGGCTACCTGATGCAGGCACTCCTAGAAGACCACTGATGAACATGGAGCATGACTTTACCCTCATCTTCCTCCAGTTCCAGAGGCTGAGGATAGCCCTTCACAAGTGTACAGGCTGGATCCTTCTGCAACCTGAAACCCCTGCCCAAAGTAAAACATCCTCTATAGTTTTTTTGGGTTTTTTCCACAAGCCACCAGCACTGAAAGTTCTGCCTTCTTTGGTGTTTCAAACAGGACCAGAAGCTACCAGTGACAGAGTGCAAGACAAGAGGGACTGGATTTAATCTTTTCTGAGAAGGTAAACCTTACAGAAATGTTTGTTTTCACTCTGCTGTTCAACATTCCAGCTAGTGGGAAGCTTCAGGAACTTGTTCCAATGGCTTGTTTCTCCTGCTCCCTCCCATGGCAAATTGAAATCAATATTTTTAGATTCTTGTCATTCCCTTGAAGACTCTCTCTCCCTCCCTTTCCGAGGTCACACAAACTTTGCTTTGGACTCCAAACTATTAATTTTTCACATTACTCATTTTAGGTGTCTGAAAAGCTTCTTACTCATCAGCCCATAGAAGGAAGTGATCTTTTTTTTTTTCCTTTTTAAGACAAATAAGAGATACAGATCTCAGCAACAGAAATTAAGTCTCTTCCAAGCCATTGCAACAAGGTGTCTCCAAGCCTGACTTGAAGTCTCCCATCCTTGACACACACTGGCTTTGCTTCATGATCAGAACCCTTTGCTTCCTTGGGCACAGCAAAAAAAAATCTGTGTCAGTTGAGCAAATCAGGAGTGCTTTTCTAACCAGGCAAAGTAACTGTAGGGAATGGTACTGAAGTTGAATTCATTTCCCACAGGTCACCAAACACTGTGTCAAACGTTACTGACTTTTGGTAGCCATGAGCTTAAGTTAGGCTTACACTCTAACTAGAGCTTAGCAGCTGCGTAGCCCAGTGTCAGCTTCAGGAGCTCAGCAAGGACTCCTGTCAGCTCTGCCTGGAAAAAGAGATGAGCATGTAATAGGAAGTGGCCTGTGAAGCAAGAAGCAGCCTTCCTCATTTACCAAAAGTTCCCTTTTCTGCTCAGCTCCTCTTCCAGACTCATTTGGATTAGCAGAGGAATATACCAGTGCAGTCCTACCTGTCAGCAGGGAAGAATGTTTGTGCATCTGATTCCTCTATCTCTCTACCAGAGCTTTGCTCTTGGATCTCCTGTGGCTCCTGATAACCTCCTACGTTACTGCAGCTATTTGTTTAACATAAACCCATAAAATTCTTGAGGTTGCCACATCACCCTTTTCTCCTGTCCACACCCAGGATCTCCTCATCTTCTTACATACAGTAAACAATTCCCCACAGGGTCCACATTTGTTGTGATAACTCACCAGCCCATTAAAACTTTAACTCTGACGCACGCAATGCAGCAAGCTTGTGCAGTGCTGTCAGGTAAGACTTTGCTGATGCACTCAGACTTACCAATAAAATAATATTTGTGTTCTCAAAACCATCTACTGAAGTTTCCCAGAATGCCATAGCAAGAGCTACAAAGTATTTTTAAGGGAAAAAAAAAAAAAAAGAGATTGAGAAAATATTTTTCACCATAGAGACTTCAGCAAGTTAAAGATTATGTAGACAAGGCAGAAAGCATTTTGCAAAGGTATAAAGACCGTTTTGTTCTGCTCATTTATACAGTTCCTTTGGTTGAGTACAAATTGGATGCAAGTAGTACCATAATCAAGTATTTCTAGTTTGGTCCTTGAGTGGGCAGAATACAACTGAAATCCAGATGATCCACATTTTTTTCATCAGGTAAGCCAGGATGACATACAGGGGAAAAACAAAGCAGTTTGCAAATGTCCCTATCTAGACTTCAGGTCTGAAAAATCTGCTGAGCTGCTTGTGCTTGTTTGGAAAAAGTCTTAAGCCTAGATCAGCAAGAAGGTCTTACCTTGCTGCATTGCTTCATGCCTGCCTGGGACAAGGTCCTGTGCAATTATTTCTGTACTCAGGATGTCTGAGGTGTGAATCTTAAGTGCCCTTCTCTGCAGACTCTTGAGAATATACTCTGACAGACTGTACTATGCACAGTCTCTTCATTCAGTTGTCTTTTAAGATGAGGTTCCCTTTTCAATAAACACATAGGTGTAAATTTACAGACAGGCATAGCATACACAGCCAAAAGAGAGAGAATGAAAGTATTAGTCAATCAGTATTAACAACCTTTGTTTTAATACTACAAATATTTGAAAGCATTTCTTTGTACATACCTTTCTGGAAGTCCACAGCCTATTTCCCAATCGAAGACAACATGTCACCCATGCAACAGCAATAAAGTTGTCACACCACCTTCAGCTGTAACTTGCAATCTGTCCATATCCGATACTTCACTGAAAAAGAAAAGGTGCAGGCCCTAAATCTGGATAAATTGACTGGCAAAGGGCTGTGTACCAAAAGTTCAACTCACTTTTTTCTTGGCAAAAGCATTTAAATCCTCTAATGGGGATTTTTGTCATTTTGTCTGGGTGCGTTTCCCACAGAGGTTTCAGAAATTAATCATGCTTCCTCCACAATCATGGAAACATCCCCAAGTTAGCATGAAATTACCTTTCAAATTTTTTTACCTCATTTTTTCCACCTGTCTCTCTTCTCCAAAATACCTGTACTGGCTGAAAATATCACATGCTTTATTTTACACCTATGGAGAATTGTGTCTGTGATCATCAACAATATTCTGCAAATGATTAGAACTGTAACATCTTCAACATTTCTTAAATTGTTTTACAGACTTGACTGTTGTTTGATCAGACTCACAGACACGTGTAAATTCAAAATCTTTAGAGATATTTCCTTATTTTGCAATTTCAAAGAGCTCCAGACCTGTAATTAATTTTAGAGGCAAATGACCAGCAATAAACTACTCCCTTATTTAATATTTTTTGCTATATTTCATGTTTCATTAGGTGATGCAAAACACCTTGACAAACAGGAACTGAAAAATAAAATATTGAAGCAGGAACCTCTTTTTGTAAAGATGTCAGTTTAATGTACGCAAAATGAAAGATATTTTATAAAACCTATTAATAAAAATATTCCCAAGCTAAAACAAAGTTAACTGCAGCTAATTCTGGTCTACTTCAAACAATACTGGTTTCATAACTAATTATCTCACAATTACTAATATTTTTCCTTGATGAACTCTGTGCTGCCTCATCCTAATGAAAGTGCTGCAAGATAATACAGCAGTTACATGACAATGCAAATAGGACCCATTCAATTTGCACAAAAAAAGGTTGCAAGGAGCAATTAGCACTTCATTAATATGATATAAAATGCTAATTTGCTATATATCCCAAGTGACTCAAAACTCCTTTCCATCCATATGTGCAAATAATAGTTAATATGATGCAGTGTGTGTGAACCAGGTTCATGGTGCATTAGCTGGAATCCCTGTGTCAGTTTTCAGTACAATAGCTATTAGTTAATATGAACAGTAGTTCACACTTAACCTATGACAGCAGTGTTAAATGATAAAAGGATCTGTTGGCAGCAATATCTCATATTTCCACCCCTGTAAAGTTCTCCCTTCCTTGCTATCCAGGATGAAGTATTGGAAACTGACTTCTAATCTAATTTATAAAGCAGATTGAAATGAAGTGCTGGTAGCGCTCAGCTTGGCTGCTCAGCATTTTGAGAAGCAAGATCATTCCTGGTGAATTGCACAGCTCAGGCATTCAAGCACTCACTGGCAGCTTCTAATGATCAAAGTATTTGACTTAAATAATTGATTTATTTATACCAGTAAAGAAGCTCCAGGGGGTTGCAAATATTATGAGATATAATCACACCACTAGGGAATTAGAGACATTCAGATGTGCCTTGTGCTTGCTAATGCCCTACGGGTGTGATTAGGATATCACACATCAAAGGAATTTGCTCTAAACTTTTTCATATAATAAATTAATAAAAATAATTTATTTAAATAATACCATTGATTTAACGGGACAGATCTGATGCAAGATGCAGTATGCAGAGAACTACAATGAAGTGTGTTGATCTAGGACACTACAGAAACCCTGACCATCTTCAGTTAACACTCAGGCACCAGCAGGATCCTCTAGCTAGAGGGTCCTTTACGAGGTATTAGCATCACCTCAAAGCTTACTGTCTGCAGTAAGCATTCCCAGAGATTTCAGTCAGTCTGCATTGTCTGGGATGGAGTAAAATGGTGCTCTTTAACAAATCCTCTCAAGAAGGAAAATGCTGTTTAACAGTGACACGCAAGGCGGTACAGCATTCTGGCACAGGCAGGCAAAGCAAGGGCTGCAATACCTCATGGAGAACCCAGGCTCTTCTGGCCAGATTGTGTATTGAGATATTTTAACATCTGCCTTAATGACTTATGTGGCTTGACCATTGCAAACTACAAGGATTTTACAGTCTTTAATGTACTCCTTACACCAGCATAAAAAAAAAACATTAGGCAAATGTTCTTATTTCAGTTATAAGAAATTGAGTCACCCAAAGAAAAAATAACCTGCTCAAGGGCACACTGACAGTCTGGGCAGACCAGAAGATTAAATCTGTACTGACTTTTTGCAATATGCTTCAGAAAATTTCAGAAATACAACAGTTTTTCCACAAGGATATTACAGCAACAGGCAATTAACTTCATGTTATCTTTAACCTCGTGTGCTGTAAGGGAAGTATTTAGATGTTCCACTTTCAGAAGTACAATCCTTGTCTTTATCCCAGGACCCACATGGAAGCATTTATGGCAGTGACAGGAAAAACAAAGGCATCTTTTTAGAGAAGAGTTGGGAAAAAACCCTGTAGATCCCTTAAGAGCTGTAGAAAGGCATGAAGACAGAAAGCAAAATTTGGGGGTAATTTGCGCCTCAGACAAACTAGTACTCCAGGTGCAAAACACGATTGCTGTCCTTGGATTGCAGAAACAATGAGCAAGTAAGACTCTTTGAACCCATGCCTTAACTTCCCTGGGGTCAGGCCTAGTCTGTTTTATATTGCTTTAGTGCCCTCCTAAGATGTTGCAAAAGAACTCCAGAACTGCAATGCTGTTTAAACAAGCCATGAAAGTTCTAAGTGAAGAAACCAACAGCAATTATAAATTCCTGCAAAAGCAACAGCTCTATCACTAAAATTAGAAAGGGAGAGGCATCAAGAGATTTGTTCATGCCTATGGGAAAAGCCTGAGACTGTGTTTGACTTCTCCACATTATACCTTCATTCCCATCCTTGCATATGTGTTCTGATCTAGGAACAACAAGCATTGTGTGTGCTGGCTGGGCCCATTATCAACTTATGCCACAGAATGACATAGCCCTGGGCACATCACAAATCAGATGTCCATCAAGTGCTTTTATTGCAAGGATCATATCTGAAATCAACTTCAAATGCACACAAAATTCACTCTCTCTCTCTTAGAGAGTTCAAAAGAAACTCTCCTGTTTTGGAATTTCAGGATCTGAACTGAGCCCAGAGTCATGCAGTACACTGACTGTGCTACATGTAGCATGCTGTATTGAAAATAAATGTATAGATTTTTTTAATGTTTATACCCTTTTTCCTTTCTTTACCTCATTTTTCCAACATGCACATAATAAATACAGCCTGTCCTACAGATACAGTTTCACTAAAGTGCACAAGAGGACTTTTTTATTTCCCAGCACTAAGGATCCAGCACTGTGCACTGCTTGGGCTGTGGCAGAGTTCAGCAAGGGTGCAGACCCCACATTTAGGTAGGGCTTAATCTGCCCATATGGTCTTGTATCATGGTGCGTACTTGCTTTGTACTGCTTATGTTTCTCATCTGTGTGGGTTCTCCCATGCCAATTTACCCTTGTAGAACTGAGTTGAATACAATTACCATGAGGAATCACGAAAACTCAGAAAGTCTTCCTATATAGGCCCACCTTTAAAAAAGTACAAAAAGTCTGTAAATCCCTAACATATCATCATTACAGACAGAGTCATGTCACCAACTTTGACCTCAATTTCAAATTCTTAGTTTTTTGTGTGACTGCCAACTACAGCTTCAACAGCTACCTGATCTGAGGGAGTCCAGTGCTGACTGGGAAATCTCAGATGTGATCCCAGTTTAGATTATAACCCTGTTTAATACTTCTGATCCTAGTGATATCCCAAAATGCATCCCACAGCACTGCTGCCTGTTAGTTAAAACTGAAAATACCAACAGTCTACCCTTGAAGCAGACTGTCAAGTTTACAAGCAGCTAGTGGAGATCAAGGATTATTAACAACATCGGCTCTCAGAACTGAGGTTTTTTTTAAACAGTGTCTGTTTTGTTATCTACATCAGCCATGACCTGTGTGTTTTCTCAAGGATAACAACAGCTACACCACCTTGAGCAAACCAACTACTTAGGAGACCAGAGAAGTGAATCACCGAGATAGAGCTCACAGCAGAAAGCAGCCCCTGAGGCTCTCAGCAGTGAAAATACCTGATCGTGACTGGAGACAAAACTTAAATGCCGAGGAACAAAATAGTATTAAAAGCTGAAGCTTATTGATATATTAGAATTTTCCATGTTTGTTTATAACTGAAAATATTATTTATATCTATACAGGACTAAAAATCCTCTCTCTTTGTGTACAAAAATGCTCTTTGCTTTAGCTCCAGTGATGGGTGTGCCGCATTTCTCAATACCAAACCTCAGTAGAACTATACCCAACATGGAGGGGCCCAGCATCTACAATTAACATAATGAGAGCAGGCCGACCAGCAAACCACGACTGAAGTCAGAGGCAGGAAGGTAACTGCATGCCAGTACAGCTGTATGAACCACAGGATAAAAGGAATTCAACAGGAGCCTTCATGAGCAGGACCTGACCTTGAAGGCTTAGCTCTAGTGAATCAAGAATGGTGTTAACTAACACATGGCTCTTTGCACAAGCTGAGTCTCCAACTTGTCTCCATCCTCATCCTCCATTGCAGGAATTCAGTCTGAAGGTAACAGAGACCTGAATCATTCTGCCAAATCACGTCCAAATGGAAGACACAAAGTAAAAAAATAGTCAGGAATGAAACACATTGGGGCATAAGAAACCAAGAATAGACTCAGCAATGGCAACGGGCTTTGTAACTTAAAAGCAGGGGGTAGTTCTCTAAGGAACAGCTGCAGAAAGCCACTCTTCCTTAGCCTCTCTCACTGCATGAATTCAGTTAGAAGACTGTCCTTCATCCCAGTGGTTGTGTCCCAGGCATTGTGAAATATTAGTGCTGTCAGCATTTGCAGCTGTAGGAAGTCAGATATAAGCCCTAGTGCCACAGTATGCTGCTGGCAATGGAGCCTGGCAGCCCTACCACCAGCTAGGGCCTTCAGCACACAAAAAAAAACCCAATTAAATAAACCACAAACTTGGTGATCAACAAAAGACCTGCCTTCTCATTCTGTCTGGAAAGGAAATTCCCTCCTTTTGAGCTGGCTGTTAAAGTGCTACTCTTCTCTGAAAAACACCTGATGTGACATGACATCCACCCAAACCAGCAAAGCTCCTCAGCAAAAGTTTCCATTCTGGGACTTAAAGCAGATGACTGAATCCACACTAGCTCCCCTGCAATAGAGAGAAGATCAGCAGCTCTGAAGATGAGCAATATGACAGATGTAAGGGCAAACATGAGGCATCGCTGCTCAAAATTCTCTCTCTGGGTACTGACTTCCTGCTCTGGACAGCCCCTATTCACTGAAGGAGTAACCCTACCTTGCATGGCTGCCTTCTCTGTATTCCTCCTCCCCATTTTGGGGCCAGTGGGGCCTTCATTCTGAGTAGAGGTTTGCAAACTGAATAAACAAAATATTATTCATTGCGAGGCCAAATTCAGTCCTTGGTGTATGTTTGTAATGACACAGCCAAAACTATCCAGGGAGGAACCCAATGACATGTTTTCATATGAGGGAGAAAGAGCATTACTTTTCTTTTCAGGCCTTTATGTTGCTCCTGATAAAATCAGTAGGAAATTTGTCTTTGGTTTCAAAGAGAGCAGAAAGCTGCACTATAAATTTAAAACTGAGTTTTCAAGGTGTTGGGGGTTTTTTTAACTCCTGCCTTTTTCAATAAACTTGCAAAATGGGACAAGCTTCTTTGCCACCAATAAAAAACAAAAACAAACATAGAACTCATTACTCCTTAGCAGGCATTGTATCACAGAAGCACAGTTTCTTAAAGGGCATCACCCTTTCAATGGAGAACTGCAATGCTTTCTAGTAAAACGCCTAAATCTAACTCCTCATTACTTCAAGTTCCCCACCCCATGGCCAGCCTGACAGCCTTTGAGCCTGTGAAAGGACGAATGTAATGAGTATATATTAATGTTATATACTTTCCACAGTTCTTGTTCTGGTGTGACCAGATTTATGTATGGAGTAGCTTGAAAGTAATTCATCACGATTATTCACAGCATGGACTTCAACATTTCTGCAGGTAGCACGGTCTCCAAACTCTCTTAGCCACGTCTGTATAAAGGAACTGAGAAGTGGAAGCACAATGTTCATTTGTTTGGTGGCAAGATTCAATTAAAACAACACAACAGGGTCTAAAAAAATACTAATATGTGAAAAAATGTGAAAGCGAGTTAAGAAAAACCTTCAAATATTCCCTTGTTCGTGACAAGTTGTGTGGGCTGACAGCTTGTCCCAAGGGAGTGAGAGGTCTTAGAAAAAGCCCTGCTACCAAAGGACTGGCTGTTAAGGCAAATCCCCACCAGTCGGAGCCCTGAGGAGAGTGAAGCCCAGCTATTGATGGCCAAACACAGAGAAGACATTGTGAAGGAAATATGGGGGATGAGAATGGCAGTGGAGGAAACAAAATAGGGACTGCCTCCACACAGGGGAATAACAAACCTGTGAAAATAAGAAAGTGCTTTTTCACTAGACAGATTTTTAAGGAAGAAAGACATGTCCCATGGCTTTCGAAATACTGCCTGGGCCATCAGTGAACTGCATGCTACCACAGCTTGAGGCATGGGGGGAGACAAGGCAGGTTATTAAAAGTAAGCCAGAAATACAAGGAGAGCTCTTTTCAAGTAAGAATCAACTCAATTGCTGCTATCTTCAGAGGGGGCAAAATAAATAATAAGGTGACCTCAAGTATTGCTGACTTCCTATTTTCTTCCCAAGTTCTGCAACAGCCAGTGTTGTTCCCAGAGCACCGGCGTCCTCAGGCCTTGTCACCAGAGCTCTCATTTCTCAGAGGATTGCAGTTCAATGAAATCATGTTTTAAAGCTTTGTTTTTCCACACACAGGATATAGCCATGAATGTAATGCAAACTGTCAGAAATAGTCATTTTAGACATCTCAGTTGGGAGTGGGTGAGAGAGAGGCAGAGGAGGCATGTAAGGAAGTTAGAGTCTCTGAAACTGAGAGTAACTTCACAAAATGAGGGTTGTTGAAGGGAAGCAAAGCTCTCTTGTTGGTTTACACTGCCCAGACCCATAACTGGATTATAATTGAAAATAATAATAATAAGCAGAGAGTGATTTAAAAGAACTTACAGGTAATTTTACATATTTGTAGTTCTCATATGTCGCTACACCTCTCTTTGCAGTTACTCCTACAGCTGTCTCATGGCATACTGTACAGGAGTCCTGAAAGCCAAAATGCTATGCCCTAGGACACAGTCAGAGCAGCTAAAGCACCACAAAATCCCTCCTCCCAAGCCCCAGGTCTCACCAAAAGTCCCTAAGATATCTATACAGGCAATGCTGGTAAGTGATATGACTATAATGACTAAAGACAAAAGAAAACATTGAAGAACAATTCAACACTAAAAAAAGACACATACTTTCCTTATTAAGTACTCTAATGTTGTATCTCTAAGTGCCTTGTTCAGCTCCTAAATTCTAATACATGCGCAGTGAGAGAACAAATCACGAGAGGCCTGCACATGAAAGAATATGTCCCATCTGTGAGATTGGATTTACTTCTCCAAAACTTTACTCCCCATGAACCTTCTTACATGAAATAAATGCACTAAGGGAGAGGAATCTCTTTGCAATGTCCATTCTTCACAATGAACTGCCTAACACAGAGGTTTTTCCCACAAAGTAAGCAGAGTATTCAGCTGTGGAAGTATAATTAAAAGACATCTGTGCAGTTCTTGGAGTCCTCAAAGAGAAGATGTGGCCAGCAAGACCCAGGACAGCCCATTAGCATCCTGGTTCTCTCATGACACGAACTTTCTTGCATAGTCCATTGGAGTTGCCACTAAGAGCAGTATTTCATTTGTTTAAATTTGCATTAAGAACAGAAATACTTTGTTTCTTAGTAGGCAAAATCCTCTCAGCAATTACTTTACTAGATGATCATCTCTGCTTTCATTTTAAAAAATAAAAGGAGCTGTCTCTGGTGTGTGTCAAGAGCTTCAGGGACTACATGGAGCTGGCAACACTCAATCTACCAAAGAGGTTCAAGGCAGCTCACAGGCCTTAGACAATGCCAGCAGGGCACTCACAGGGAAGTGACAACAGAACAGCCACATGGCCCTGCAATATCTCAGACAGCCCTGCCCTTAGCCTCTGGTGGTCTCCAAAGAGTCTGTGAGAAGGGATACAGTCCCAACAAGCATTATTCCTTACTTTTCCCATATTCTACAGCTCTGCTCTGGGCCTGGTCATGTTGAAGTTCATCTCTCTGTTCACAATTAAACAGAATAAAATATTAGGTTTAGCATCAATAATGGCTAAGACCCTCACCTCCAAATCTCCCACCAAGCTGCACAGCCCTGAACATGATGGCATCCCTCTCACTCACACAACAGGCCTTTGTCTTGAGACAAAGCCAGGAACGGGATGTACCATGTGTTGCTTTAACATATTCAAAGTTTCTTTCAGAAGGTCACCTCCTGTGTTGGCAGTTCTGTGCTCAGGAACTTAACAGCAACAAAAAACACACAGCTTAGCTGAAGTGATGCTGGATGGGCCCTTCCATTGTGAAAACTACAAATTTGCAATACAGTGGTGCTTAGCAGCTGCATCCACAGGCCCCACAGCACTGTGGGCACCCTGTGAACTGTAATAAATGTGACAGAACAGATCATTAACTACCAGACCTATGACAGATCATTTCTTGTAAAGGCAGGATATACTTGTATCAAAAATGGGTGTGCTGCTTTTGAACAAATCACATGGACAGAGACAGCAGTGTTTCTGTTTGCAAAGGCCTCACACACCAAACTAACCTTACCTCCACAGAACTACCTCAGCTGACTACACAGCAAGCACCTTTGTTGATGCTGATACAAAAAAAAGTACATAAACATAGGGAGAGTTTGGGAATCCCAGACTCTCTTTCCCCAGCTCCCAGTTTCTACTTGACTAGTATTTTCATCTCAAAATCCTGGAGGAAGAGCTAGGGATTTAAAACATATTATCACCATTATAGCAACATTTGTGGAACTTGGATGTAAGTAGGAAAGTGGTCATAGGGAAGACTTTGGAGGAATTACTTGAAACTTGGTCTGTGTGCACCGCTGGAATGCTTAATGCTTCTCCAACAAAGTTCCAGTTTAGTTTTACAAGCATGGCAGCCTTTGCACATTAGCGCATGTTATGTGAAACATCACCCTGCTTTCCCAAAATAGCAGCTCTAATGAGTTTCGTGGTAGCTGTTCCACTGATCAAACATGGGTTTATGAGCAATACAAGGAACCAATAAGGTGCCTGTGCCCATGCATCAGCCCAAGTGCAGGCAAACTGCAGAACGGCTGCTGCCCGCACAGACACAGTTTGCTGGCTAATGAACAGGGAGACATGAATACAGTCACACTGCAGTTCATTAATCAGTTCCAATGAAGTAGTAACAACCTTGTGAAATTGTTCAACCAAATCTTTCAAAAACGTAGTAATCTGGATACACCTTTTTATTGGAAAACAGAAGCTAAGACTCAGTGGTACACAGATGACAAAGGTTAAGCCTCTCTCCTCCAGCAGACGTACAAGAGATAGAATGAAAGAGACAAAAAGATAGAATGCTTTCTATGCTCTCCCTTCTTCCACTAAATGCACACAAGCCCCTCCAAAAGCCAGCAGTAAGCCTGGGCTCCACCTGAGGGCATCATCTTGACACAAGGACACACATCAGGTTTATATGCAGTACTGAATCCCTAAATGGGAATATTAGTACTTACCTTCTGTCCTTGAAAGCTCCTGTAACAGGGCACAGGAGCTGGGCAAAGCAATATTGCTCATCAGGAGATACCAATCACTGGTGGAACTGGAACTTCAAGAGCCTAAAGATAAATTTCTCTGGCAAAGTGGGTCATATTGCTTCGATGGAGGTATGAAAAGCAGTCAACGTACTATAATCCCAATTCCTAACATATGATCAGACACATACTAGTCTTCTATTCAAAACACCGCTATTTTGCCACCTGACAAGAAACACACTCACACAACCAGACAGAGAAGTGGAATGACAAAAAAGTCACCTTGGTTCATGACCAGGGTGAAGGCACATGGCCATAGCCAGGAACGCAACTAAGAGAGATCCTGATAATGACTACAGCAGAAACACCCCAAGCACACAGCTGTAAATCCAAGAGCCTTTACACCACAGAGTCCAACACACTGCCATCATACAAGGAAAGAGATTTTCACATATGACAATTGCACACGAAGGTGTGCCCCATCAAAATACCCAGGCAGTCTGCAAATCACTCCCCAGCTACAGCTGCAGGGCCTTTGAAGCACCAGGTTGCTGGCCTTGAGCTGGATGGATCGATTATACAGCCTAGGCTGGATATGACTGGCAAGACTTAAATTGGGCAAACCTACCACAGAAAGACAAAGAAGTATTGCCTGTATTACATAGTACTTAAGCTCTCCCCACCACCCAAAGAAGCTCAGCAAGGTGAGCTTCTGTGTTCCCATCAATTTCCCCCTACAATATCTATTTCCCAGGAGGCAGGAACTAGGCCTAGCTACAATAATCAGGTCCCAGCTCATAGGATCTTGCCCTCCTTTATGCACTGGGATCACATTTATGTAGGTATGCATTTGCTCAGCCTCTCACTATCACACATACAATTAAGTTCAGCTTCTTAAAGTTCTACCTGTAATTGGAGCCAGCTGCAACCTTTCTGACACACACTAATTGCCAGTAATGATTTAAGTGCAGTCAATTCACATGCTGCAATTGTTTTAAATAAAGGAATCTCTCGTACCTTTTCCCTGAGAAAAATCTGTTAATCTTTGCTGCTGACTTATCAAATCCTCCAGTCACCTGTTTGCCATCATTTTCATGAGCTGATAACGTGTTTATTAGAGCCATAATATGCAGGTGGAAGCATAAAGGTCTCATTTGGTGGAGTATGAATTCTGTCTCATACAGCTGTATGGAAAAGCTTGGTTTCACCCTTCAGCTGTGCCTCAGAAAAGAATAAGTTCCAAAATAGTATCTTTTATTCTTTTCAAATGGAATATTAGTTCTTTTAAGCTCAGTACGCATCTCAAAATACCATTTAGATGTGCATTACAGGTTGGTTTTTGTAAAGCTCCAGATATCATCGCTGCCTATGGTAAATCTATCTAGCCTTAGTTAATTTCAGTTTAATTGTATTCTCCTTTTAATTATTTTTCATATTTAAAAACAAGTTCTACAAAATAATGAAATGTCATGTGAATTCTATGAGGCTGGTTTAAGAGTTCTTCCCACGCGCTATTTTAGTTTCCTGCAGAAGACCTGACCTGAGATATTGTAGACAATACAATTCTGGCAGAAAGAACCCAGTATCTCTTTGGAAGTTTTACATTCCTTTCTGTAGTGTTTGGGGGTTATGGTTGGGGTTTGGGGTTTTTTGGGGAGGTTAGATATTTTAGGGGTGGAAGTGTCTGATTGCTTTTTAAGACATGCTATGAAATTACTACCTTCTGTGCACCAAGTTTATCAGTGTACTTTTTCCACCACTGAGTTACTCAGAGTGGACAACCAGATAGCAAATGGATGTTCTGCTGCAGCTGAGTTCACTGGCCCTTTGGCTGGCTTATGTGTGTGTTTTACTGAATGCCCTCAGCTCCTGGGGCAGTATATACTAAACCCCAGGCTTAAACAGGGTCTAACCCAGGTATCTGCCATCTCCAGAAAGAACATTCATAACCCTCGCCTCACCTGTGAGATTATGCAGGAGAAAAAAAAATGTATGGACCAGAATTCAAGTGAGGATGTTCTGCCAAATATTTTTAACTATATAAAAGAGAAGAGAAATAAGTAAAAAAAGAAAAGTACTGACCAGACACTCTAGGAATCAAGGCAGATTTTTCAGGTGAAAAAATAAGCCTGAATCCAAAGAGAAAATATGTAAGAAAGAAAAAGACTGTAAACAAGAAGAAAAGTGAAAACTTAAATTATGTTTGGGACAAACTTTCCAACTACAAGAGGAATTTCATCTGAGTTAGGATTCCTTGACTTGGCTCCTGAAAATATAAAGAAGGGGTCTAATTCTAGGCCAGTATATGGCTTACTATAAAACAAATCTAGCATATAATAATTTCCTTCCACAATTCCCATGACTTGTGGCACAGGCCCAACACCTCTTCCATGATTCACGTCCAAGCCTCCCAGGAGATGTGATGGCCAGATTGCTAGTTTTAGTGTATGAGTAGTTTGGGTGAAATGACAAATGCTAGCATTCAGTCACACTGTGGAGAAGAGACGACCACAGTTATGAGCAAAGGGCAGAGCTCCACTGGCAGATTATTATTAGCATCCTGAATATGCGTAAAAATGTGGTTTTTTAAGGTAAATAACATTTTCCTACCTAACTGGCCAGTCCTCAGGGACAATTTGTTAGTCATTCCACAGCATGGGCCAATTCCTCTTTTCCAGAGGGGGGAACAGAATGTCTCAGCAGATCCAATAGTCTACCGGGCTGATGTTCTGAGGCGCCTTACAACTCCTAAAGTCTGCTTCTATCCCCAGTAATCTCCTGAATCTGCATTTTACACAAACTCTGAGCCAGTGCTGACCATGCCCAGACTAACACCTCCTGGAATAGCCTTCCCTACTGCTGAAAACCTTGCCAGAGTAAATAAAGTACCAGTTTGCTGATGCAGTCTATTCCAGAATTCCTCCTAGCTTTAACCTTTCCAAATAGTCCCTAAATGTAAAATACAGTTAATCTATGTCTCTGACTCATCAGATTATGCATTCCAAATTTTATGTTTGTTGTTAATTACCCCTTTTTCTTTTCCTGTTTGCAGATTAATCACAGATCAATCCATCAAAACGTGCAGAGAAACAAGTCCCAGCCTCATAGTCTTTGCTCACAACTCATTGCTCCCAATACAAGACTGATCATTTCTACCACGTTATTTCCTCCTTGTCCCTGACTATTTGGCTGAAATTCTTGAATTGAGGAGAATATTGATAAGTATCCAATAATGTATGCACCTTTGAAGCATTACAGAAAATAAAAGGCATTATTACTAAAATTTGTGAGCATTCCAGATTCACCAGTTTTTCTAAAAATATATCTCAGATATCCCAGTATTAGCAGACAAAAAAGAATTGGAGAATACAAAGAAAAAAATAATGAAGAAAGAAATGGAAAAAACCTTGCAACATTTGACTGTAAAAGCTATCATTAGAGAGATCATATTATGCAGTTAGTTCTATCTAACCACCTCACCTAAAACCTGTGGCAGTTAGAGATAATTCAGCAGTGGAAAGGAGAAAGGCAGAGGTCTGCCTCAAAGGGCCAGCAACATCCTTTTTTTTCTCTCAGAGCAGTTCTACTTCTGTGTGTGGTGTCCCACATGCCCATTGGACCAAGAGCTCTAAGTGGGAGCACCAGGCCAGTTATTCCTGTTTTTGAAGGGGAAGTGAGAGGAGAGGCAGGAGGAGGCAAAAATGGTGGTGACTGCTGGAGAAGCAGAATTTGAAGACCAAGATTTCCCGACTGAGATTAGAAGAAAAGATGACTGAAAAAACAACTACGTCTCCTTGGATATTTTCCGACACTTCCCAAAATGTATCTGAACAGCACTGGTCTTATCAGATAGAGGAGCTGAGAGATGGAGGTGAGCCAGCTGACAGCCATGTGAGCAGAGGGCAAGGGACAGGCAACATGAAAGCTCAGGCTACTGCAGAGCAGGGGAAAGCATATGCTGCTATTTCCCAGGCAGCCCCTTAAGCATGGAGAAAGGAGAGGAATACCACAGAAACAAAGCAGGCCATGCCTGCACCCCTGGGTGATAAACATTTAAGGACAGGGTAGAAAAGAACTGCTTAGAGCCATTACAAACCCAGCACTGCTGAGTTCAGCCTAGGCCAAGGCACGCCAGCCCGGCTTGCCAAACTTGGAAGTGGCTCCCTACAAACCTAAGCAGCCTCTTACCTTCCTATCTGATTGGCTCTTAATGCAGTTCCTCCATCTCCCACGTGTGAACAGTTGTAATGTTATGTTCTTACTTGCTATAGGATACCAGAGCTGTAATAGCAGTGGAAAAAGGCTGGAGAGAAATCAGGACAAGAACCTAGGATTAAAGAAAAAGGCCTGGTTAATTGTCATTAATAAAAAAACCTAAACAGAGTTGCAAGCTTCTGTATTTATCATGTGAACTTGCCTTGAAAACAAACAACCACTAGTCCCCTGAGGACTTTTCCAACAGTCACTGAAGATATCTAATGAGGCAATATTTAAGAGACCTAATTATAAGAAAAAATAAACCTTGATAACCATCTTATCCCACATACGGCTCATTTATGACTCAGAGTTTATTTTAATAATCCTCTCAGGTTAACACAGCACAGTCCAAGCTACACTGTAGCAATGCAGCTGCCAAGAGATCATGAAGAGGAGCTGGGAAGTCACTCACAGCAGGATGCCTGACCAAACAGAGGTGAAAGACCTCTATGTGCTACGGAGGGCTGCAAATAGCAGCCTTGAGAAAGCAGGGCTTTGCATTGCAAACTCATATCATTATATCAATTTTGGCCACTTCGCTCTGATCACCTGTGTCAACAAGGCATTTCCTCTGTTCTGTACCTTGAGCCACATGCTGCACCTGCCCTTGAAGGAGGAGTTATTGGATTAACCCAGCTTCCTCTTATCTGTGTTTACTCACCAAAATTACTCTGCAGAGAAAACTCCCTGAATCAGTCCCAGACCTGCAGTTTCACTTATATGCAAAATCTCAGATGAAGCATTAAACGTGCAGAAAAAAAATTAGAAAAAAATTACCTCATTGTGAGTAACCACCACAAGCCAAGCTGGGTGAAGTCACTGGGGATTTTTCTTTCCAGCACGCCCACACCGCTGGGACTCTTTCAGAGGGACAGACACCTGCAGTGCTGCTGGGCAAAGGCAAACCTTTTTTCCCCACTTTCCCTGAACTGGGGGAGAAGAAAATGGGTAACTACCAGAACAGACAAGGAAACAGGTTCAGACACGTTACTTTTGCTGCTTGTGTTGGGCCAATAACACAAAAAAAAAAAAAGGTGGAGTCATAAGGAATTCTGCTTGCTAATACTAGTGCTGGCTTTGCTCCAAACCCATGACCCTTACAACATGTCACTTAGGATTGCTGGGCAAGCTGCTAGAGTCACTGAAGCAAGAGCGAGAAATCCCCAGATTTCCTACTGTGTGTAATTCTGCATAGCATGAGCTAACCATAACCCCCCTGAGATACCTCTTGGTTTTAGTCTCAAAATGGGCCCAAAAAAGGATATACACACCAAAAGAAAAAAAAAAAAAAATTAGAACTACACAGTCTTTCTCTTTAAAGCAAGCAACTCCTGACAGCCAAAGACAATAGACTTCAGCAACATTTTGTTACTTAAAGCAGCCTTCCCATCCTGAAGCGGGAATAAAACCTCAGAGCTGTACGCCCAATTGCTGAGATGGAGCAAGACAGAGTTCCTAATGAGTCTTCCCACTGAACAATCGGCTTCTTCAAGGTGAGCAGAGATTTCAACTGAAGGATAAGCAGGAAACTGTTAATGGCAACCTTAAAAGGTTAGATAAGGGAACAGGTTCCAAAGTACCTTATATTTATCTACTCGGCTTTCACCTGCAGATACTTGTCACCACTTACTGCCTCCTCTGCGGCCATTAATGACCCACCATATTGCTTACAGACGACTTCACAGTAAGTCATTTGTGTGAAAGAACTGTAAACTCATATCTACTTGGGAAAAGATGACAATGTTCTCCTTAAAGGCAAAGGAAATGGGCCACTTCTCTCACCTGTAAATGGTAATTTGCCTCTGCTGAGACCATTCTCTAATAATAAGCCTGTACTTAATCAAAACCAGTGACTTGCATCTTAAGCCCAGGAACCCCAAAGATATTCCTTCGGCACATCTGCTGAAGCTTTAACATACTGATTCCTAAAGAACAGTGTTTTTTCACAGCATCCTGGAACTCAGGAAGCTCTCATCATGACATCAGGGCCAATTCAAAATTCAATGAAGACAGAACATACTGGTGTAACTGATGCAAGTTAAAGTTGGATCTTGCAGCTTTCTAAGCCCTTGTGCCATTTCTGCAGACAGACAAGAAAATCCTGGTCAAAACCAGCCTATACCCACAAATACGCCAAACTGCAGATTCAAAGAAATATGCCACCATTTTTCAAAAGTGAGGAGAGTATGGTATCAGTACACTGAAACATTTTCTTAGCCTATCTTTCTAAGTACTTATAGCAGTGCTTCTGAAGTCCCCTTCTTCTGTCAAGTGGAAAATTTCTGAGATTCCAGAGGCCCACATGTGACTTGGATAGAAAAATGCAAGGCCCAACCTTTTAGCACACAGGCCACCCACATGAAGAGATCACTCACAGGACCTGGGATAAGAAGTCTGAATTCTCAAATAAATCGAGAGTTTGACCTTGGGTGGGTTTCGCAGAGCTTAGAATCAAATCTAGGGAGTCAAACAGACATGAATACTGTGGCCCTTTGCTGCTACAGCTTCCTGATAGGAGAACAATAATCAATGCTGAAGAATAACTCAGGTGCAGGAATGTAGAGTGTTGACAGAGGTATACTGGAATACTAGATATTTTAAGTTGTAGGGAAGAGGAGATGGGAAAACAGAATTTCTCACCAGAGGAAGGAAAATTAGGACAGAAATTAAAAAGAGTAGTTGACAAACAGCACTCTCAAATACAACCTGCTAATCTGAGGGGATACCTACAACAGAGAATGTATCTAAGGTGTTGTGATAACTTGGTACCACATAATTTTCTGGTTGTCTGTGAGTTTACATAGCTGCAAGGCAATCATTTTCCCCAATAAAATCATTCAGCAAGCATGTTTCTAATGATTCACTCAACTTCTAAAATAAACACTATCACAGCTGATTATAAGCACTTACCCATGCTGTAACTGCTGTCATGTTCAGATACACAGGAGTATAATACTACCTTCAATAACAACACCAGAAAAATGACATTCATTTTCTAAGTCAAGCAAGGTCTTACTTTCAGCTCGAGGGCATTCAGCTGTCTGCCTGTAATATGGGAACTTTTCAATGTCATCTCCAGGCAAGCCCAATGTTCAGGAAAAGTTCTACAAATCAAAGCACAGACCATATGATTTTGATGACAACCCGCTCACCCAAAGAGAAAAGTGCAGGATGCATGCAATCCCTTGCCTCTCCCCAGTAAAACCAATACCTTTATTTCCCCCTGCAATGGTTTATATACTGAAAAGAAAAATAACAATGGCTATTAACCATCTGCTTCTCACCATTACAGCTAAAATGTGGTCAGCTGAATAATTTACTTCTTTTTGCTCTGCCTGGGAGATAAGACTGGTGGGAAGGAAAATTATATTCCCAGCTCCTAGCACAGGAACACATAAGGGACCTTCAGTAAATGAGAGAGAGATGAGAGAGAGATAAAGAGGCTCCTATTTTCTGGTAGAGATGGAAGTGGGGAGATGGGAGAGGAGCCGAGAGAGAGCCCACAGGGGAAAAACATGGTGCAGGGAGGTCTCAGTGCATTCAGGGCTGTAGAATACACACCACATGGTGATTTTCAATATTACAGTTTTCTGAAACTAGTTAACAGGGTCCCTCTGACAGCCTGAGAACTTTTTATGAGACTGATTTCGTGAAGTGGATTGAAATTAATTCACAAGAGATGCTGGACATCCTCTGAGTTGTGAAGAGCACTGGAGAGGTAGAAAGAGATGGGATAGGCAGGTACAGGCTGACTGTCACACCTGGGGACAGCCAAGGAGCACGGTGTTGGCCTGCACGTACGCCAAGGGCTGGTGCTTGCTGATAAAGAGGCAGCATTTTTACCTCAGGGTAGCCAACATGCATGTCAGCTACCTCGAGGTAAAATAAGTGACAATGAGGCACTACAAGTTTTACCATGAGGTGACTTGCCAAGATGAGTGTTGTACCCTGCCTGGGGTTGACCTGAGGGAGTTTACTTCATAGTAAAACTAATGTGTGTTGCCTTTGCTGAGATTTCTAATTCAGACAGTTGACATGTACCTTTGTTACCCTGAGGAAAAACCACTCAGGTTTTCTGACAGTGAAAATATGATGATTCACATCTTGGTGCCCCTGTTCAAGAAACTGAAACCATTTTGCATTTGCTCTGGGTGTCATTAGTAATTTTTCTTCACTTACTTTCACTTAAAAGCATATAATTCAACCAATACACAGATGCATATGCTCACCAGAGAAGCTTCTGCAAACTTTGCAAAGAATTTTTTCATATACTGCAAACATACTTTACTTTTCATTTCTGCACAGAACCATGTTTCACCATGTCAATTTCTTGCAAACAGTTAAGAGGAAATTAACACAAGACAAATTAAATTTTTAACCAAAATCACTCTGGAGGAATAACCCATCTTCTTCTTTTAATTAGAATAAACCTTATTGTTCAGCATTTTAAAAAAGAATTAAAAGTCAACATGCAGGTGAAAACCCTTTCAAGCATACATAACTCCTTATTATTCTGCTCATGTGCCAGTATCACAACACACCAAATAAATACATATTAAACTTTTCACAAGCATCATTTATTGGGAAGAAAGCTAAATTCTTGCATGAGTATTATTAAAACATTATCAGAAGCTTCCACACTAAACTCACTGGGCATCAGTTTCATACTCCTTGCATCCCTCAATACATATGCTGGGCAATAACTGTAAGAAATTCAGGGTAGGGATGGCCTCTCCTTGTTTAAGAAATTGTCAGTACCATATATAATTTCACTCCTACTTCACTGTAAATGATGATCAGTGACAATTAATAACAATCTTAATGATTTATAAATCCTTTATAAAGGATTTTAGAGAGATGTCTTTTAATTAATCTTGGCCTCTCTGTAGAAATATAGCATAGGAATTGGATTGTTTTTAATGGGCCTCCTTCAATTAGGCAAGATAGAACAGACTGATCAAGTTTTCTCTGACCCTCTTCCACACTCTCCTGCCCCAGTAAATCGACCTTTCCTACTCCATGGTACCATGAGCAGCCAGCAGATGGATACAACTGGTGGATGCTCTCCCATTACAAAACTCTACAAGGTTGTGCATCTGCACACAGCAGTCAGAAACACGTGGCATGCCTGCTATCAGCATTTTGTACTCATTGGTAGATAAGCCCTCAGCTGCTACCCCCGGCACTTCCCATCAGGATAACAGGCACATCCTGGCCGAGGTCCGATGTCTCACATCTGCCCTGCGCCACCACTTCTGGTGCCTCTGCCCTTTGCATGGTCACATCAGGACTTCAAGAGTGTGGGAGACCTGTGCAGCTACTTCAGTCTCCAGGAAGCTAGGTCACATATCAGGCAGGAGTCAGGAGGCACACGTAAACATCTAGCTTTGGGCTTAGATCCTCTCAACCCCTCTCAAAAGACTGAAATTTTCCAGGCTCCCATCTACACAAATATGTCTGTATAGAAATAGTTTTGTAGTCACAACTACTGCAGCGATAACAAACACACAGGCATAAAAAATACCTTCTTATCCATCTCCCAGAGCACTTCAAAGGTCAGAAGCATTTTCCCACCTGATTGTTTTCATTATAGGACAAATTTATGTATTACATAGTTGCTCTGAGTTGGAACATGCAAAGACATTATCAGCAACCAATGCATTATACAATGCAGTAAAAGATGGCCTGGGGTTTCTTCTACTTCAGAGGTTTGGGTCGTGCTTCCAACCTTATTGTACTGATAGGCTAAAAAATTAGTATCATAGTGAAAGCCAAGATTCTCATTGCCATTACCTTCATTCAGGAGCTAGAAAAATGTCAAATATTACAAGAATCAAAATACAAATCACAGGGGAAAACAATGAACAATCTAAAGGAAGACCAAATCTGCCATGCCACACCAGGCCCACTGCTCATGTTCAGCATCCCACTCCTAGCAGAAACATTTAATCACTGCCTCGGATTTAGAGAAAGACAATAACCCCATAATGCACCTGATCAATTACGAAATGTTGTATATGGATAAGGGAAAATCCTTCCTGATCCCTACAGAGACTAGCCAATGTGCTCATATATGAGATTTAATTAAGCCTGTATTATTACTTCAAATGTTACAACTGTTCATAACGTTTTCTAGGCCCTTTTCAATCCAGCATGGCATTCACATTTACAGCCTCCTGTGGCTCAGAAGTCCACCAGCTCAGCCTCATGCTGTGAGGCACCTTCTGTGGATGAATGAAATTTACTGGCCCTTTTGCCTCATTTTCTTAATACAACGCCATGCCAGGCAGAAATCTAGAGCTTTTTTGATGCTGTTGGCCACCTTAGGCAGTCACCTCCAAGTCCACATGGATGTTGGCCAGGTGATAGAGCAGGGAGGTTGAGAGGAGAAAAGGAAGTAATTGAAAAGGTGCACCAGGACTAGGAACACAAGCCCTTCTCAAGCTTATCTAGGACACTCTGAGTTTGCCTGCATATGCAAAATTAGGATTATATCCATAATGGTGCAATTATTAATAAAAAACAATAATTAATTATATTATAGTTACTTCAGTCTCCCTTCTAGAACATCCCCTCTGCTTTCTGCCTCTGCAATCCCACAAAAATTTACTTTTAACATGTTGAAAGCAGCAGATAAGAGAGAAACGCAAAACCTCAAGTCCAACTATAAAGAGAAAAGGAAGGAAGGAAGAGGGAAGGCAACAAGTTAATAATTGTTCAGAATCTGAAGTCTACAGTAAAGAGGGAAATAGTTTTGTTCTGTTAAACAAACACCTTACTAATGACAGGGTCGCCTGCCCATTTCACACAATCCTCTGGATAATTAAAAAACAAAAAACCCATCTGTAGGTTCAGCCTGTGCCTTACATAAAGTCAGTTCTGAAGAAAATTACTTGGAGGGGGAAGGAAAAAGGGGAACTGACAGAGAAGTCAATTCAGAGAAGAAAATGTTGTGTTTTTGGAAATTCTCCTCCCTAAAATTACACTGTACCTCACTTTGGAAACTCCAGAGTAATGTTTCAGCAGTCCTGGAACAGAGTGAGACCCTTGGTAATGCCAGCTGACAATCTGCCCCAAGTGTGGCTGCAGCACTGCAGAGCCGGTGAGGCCAGGAGCTCCGCAGCCCATCGGCTGACTGCTGGGGCCACATCTGAACTGGAAACAGTTTTCTACATGGAAAACAGAAATTTCCAATGGAAGTTTTTGATTTTGAAGGAATTAGGTGTCTTCCTGTAAATCTGTATGACTGCAGCTTATCAATAAACCAGAGCAGAAGTCCACAAGCACTGGAGCACTTGCCCAAAGTGCAGGGGCTCAGGTAGGTGGGCTTGTCCAGCTTGAAGAAGAGATGGCTTTAGAAAAACAGCAGCCCCCAGTGCTTTTGAGGATAACCAACAAGGAGATGGAGGCAGGTTCTTCACCGCAGTACATAGTGGGAGAGCAGCAAGCACAAATTGCAAGTGGGGGTCAGACTGGATCTGAGGAAAATATTTTTTCACAATAAAAGCCTTTGAAGTCAAGCAGGGGAACAGGATGTCCAAAGAGGTTATGCAACCTTCATTCCTGGGGGTTTTCAATACCTGACTGGACAAAGCCCGGAGCAACCTGGTCTGATCTTTTAGCTGACCCCATTTTGAGTAAAAGGTTTCACATGAGGCTTTCTAAGGTCCCTTCTAATCAGAATGATTTTATGATCTTAAAACTCCCTGCCTGCTCCACCAAATACAGATTTAAAACTGAACCACTTGGAGCAGATGACCTCATTCAGGTGCAAACCACACCATTCCCTTGCATCTCCTTGAAATTATGTTAGAAATCATTCAGCTTCTCATCATCATCAGTGCCCATCTAACTGCAGTTTGTTTGACTAGAGAGCTCATCAAGTACTTCTGTTATCTGACACTTGTTTATAAACCTTTCTACAGCATTCACAAATGCTATGCAAACAGTGCACTAACAATAATGAATCAAGGCTCCTGGAACATCCAGAGCCCACCCTGCAGCCACCAATTTCCTGCAAGGCTTGGAGAGGCTCTATCCCATCCTTTTATCTGTTTTAGTTGCGTGTCCTTATGAATTATATCACCTGTGATACTGAGGGGCCTGTTTGCCCTCCAGCACGGTATCATTAGGCTTTACTATCATTACCTATCTAAAAGTTTGGAGGAGCAAGCTGAGCAAATGGAGCAATCTGTTTTAGGTACTAATGCTTTTCTTCCTGTTAATGTCACACTTGTGAAATCTGTCAGTATCAAACAAGCATATGGCATCTAATGAAGGACTTTGACAAATTCTCAGCAGTCTTGAGATCAGCCTCTGAAATGTGAGGACGTTCAGCACACAACAATAAATGCAGTGGTCCATATGGGTCCCGAGGTCATGAAAGTCCAACACAAAGTATATGAAGTCACTGCAAAGATTCTAATAAAACTTTACAGGCTTTGGAACAAGCAAATGGAGCAGGAACAGCAGATTGCTATGATTTTGGAGAGCTTTGTGATTTCCCTGTTTGGCAAAGAAAAATGTTAAGAATAGGAATCCAGGGAACAGCAAAAGTATAGGCTTCAAACTTTTCACTGTCCTATAACACAGTAACATCACACTCTTCAAAGTACTGATCTCTGCAACACCTCTGCAAGGTAAATACAGCACCCCTGTTTTACAGATTCGGAAGTGAGGCACTGGAAAACTATGTTGAAAACCATACAATGAAGAAAGAACTGAATCCAGGTCTCCTAAACCCCAGGCCATTACCTAGACCTGGTAGCCATTGTTAACATGTAATTTCTTACAAAATTAAGGTGTTTTCTTCCTCAGAACGGGTCTGCAAAGATTTTCTAAAACACTTAATCTTCTCTCAATTTACCAAGATTTAAATTTTTCAAAATTTAGACAAACATTTGACTGAAATGTAACACAATAAGTGTTCAAATTAGATCACTTTTGAACACTGTGAAATGGGATTACCTTGGAAATTTTTTATTGCATGTGCTTTTCCTACCTTTTTATTTCTACTTTTGTACAAGAATAAACCATTGCTTGTTGAAAAGCTGCAAAGACTGGGGTCGTGGTGTCTAGAAACTACAAGATTAGACAAGTAAAATCTACCACAACACCTGCTGCTCTTCTAGATGCCCTACACACAGCACTTTTAGCAAGAATTACTGAGTCAAGAGATACCTAATTAGCACTTAGTCTGCATCTAACCTTCTGCATCTGACCCAGGTGCAGAAATGAATATGCTGGCTGAAGTTTCAGTTTTCTAGCTTTCTGTTTTTAATGAAAAAACTGCTTTTCTGTCAAGGAAGAGTTTAATTGAAGTTTTTTTGAGCAGTCCCATTGCCAAGTGCTCTCAAGGCCCATTAATTCACCCAGTAAGGGCATTTAGTGTCTCTAAGTTCTCAATACTTTTGTACTTGATCCTCTGGGATCAACATAACATGATACTGAGAGGAAGAAAAGTAGTTCCAAGTAGCACAAAACCTAAAACTGATGATGCACATTCCCTGGCAGATTTAACTGGGATGGATGAAGCATTCACCATTGCCAGCTGTCGCCTCTGTCCCTCTTTTGGAAGTTCCATACCAGGGAGGCTTTAGCAGAACAAGTATCCCCTCTTGAGTCAGCAGGGCTTACAGCCTGAAGTCAGCAGGAAGGCACACATCACACGCCGCTGGCCCATGGCAAGACACAGGGTGGGGAGGGAAAGGAGCTGGAGCCGTTTCTACTTCAGCTGCCTCTGACTGAAGTCTCACCAAGCATGAGTCAACACCCAAAGCCGGTTAGCGGGCTGCCAGCATACAGCTCTGCTGGTTTATAAAAAGGAATGGCCCTATAAAAATAGTTAAGGCTCAAACCTTCAGCATGCACATCTGCTCTTTGAGACAGACTCTAAGGTCACTTTGAATCACAGAATTAAATACATGGCTAGTGAAATGCAAGAAAAATGACTGCCTTTCCCCTTGTGTCTCAACTTTTATCTGCTCATCTGAACATTTTGCAAAAAACAACAGAAAACCTATTACAAAGATTGCTGGTGCATGAAATGATTGAGAAATATTTGCAGTTTGAAAGCAGTTTCACTTCCTGCCTGATACCACAATGAAGCTTTTTAATAAAGTTAACATCACTGTTATTTGTTTTACATCTATGTCTTTATTTCTCTGTTTTATGTTTCTTAAATACTTATGTTAAAAAAACAAAAAATTCTCTCCTAAATCCAGAAGTTCCTGAGTTTTCATTGTAAGTCACACTGCTGATAATGTAATAATGTTTCTAATAATAATGCTTTATGCTTACAATGTAAAGCAGCTTTCATCCAAATACTTCAATGCATCCTACCAATTTTAGCCAAGCTACCTAAATATAAGCATACCATTTAACAGCTGGGCAGCCTGAAAGATTTTGTGACCCTCTTTCCACAAGCATGGAAACTGAAAAAGTATGTTATGGAGTCCTGAGTTAAAATGTTCCAGGAGCCATTAAACTATACTGCCTATGCAACACCTATGCACAGTAGATAAGCTCCAGAGCTGATAGAATACTAATTAAATTAATTTTACAAGTGCTTGTGTGCTGCTGTTTGTAAGGTTGTGTTCCAATATGCAGACAAGCTGTTAGATAGTCATAAAATGTATTTGTGAGTTGTGAAAGTAATGAATAACTATCTAAAGACTGTCCTACGAAATAGAAAACATAACAAAAAGCTATCATATGTCCCCTACTATTATTTTTGGTTACTTAAAATGTTCCAGCTGCCCACTCAAAATCCACGTGAGCACTATCGTAATCTTGCAGGCTCTGTCTCTTTCTAGAAACTACTTGCACAGTGTCCATAATAAAAAACCTAAATTTGTTCATTACATTTTTAACGAATACAGTGAAACACAAACCCAAATATCATTCTGCCCAACAAAGGAATTGCTACAGGGATGGCTGGCCAATTGTTCTTGCTTTTAGTTCCAAATTAGACTCTCTGGTTTCTTTGACAGCCTCTCCCAAGGTGGTGTAATTGGCAGTGACAGCATGGCCATTACCCCATTAAAACCACACAGCCAAACTTTGGTAACATGGTGATAACCCAGCCTGTGCTCTGCACTACCTCAAAGGTCATGTTTCTTGCATCTTCTTCTGAAGCCATCTGGGGGCACCTGTTGGCTGGACTCTGGGCCAGTTCTTGCAAAATGATGGACATTCTTACAGAGCTAAGTAATGTGACATATACATTAAAAGTCTTTTTGTTAACATTTTCTTCCTATGTGGAAAGTTAGATATGCATATTTAAATTAAAAGCTTTTATTTCTATAGGGCTAAATGAGTTACAAGACCCACACCAAAATATGAACATGGTTAGTGACAAATGTGGGAAATATGCAGTAAGATAGGGTGTGAAAGGCAGGAAGCAAAGATGGTATTTGGGCGATTCATGTGTGCCTGTGTTTTCCAAACAAAAAATTTATTGCCCAGGGACAATCCCAGAGTGAGCTGGTGTGAAACCATCATAATACATATATTCCTTTTGCCTAGGTAGACCTGTGTACTTCAGATCCTTCCAGTGCAGCACACTGGAAGGTTTATGCACCAGGATCTGAAACAACTGGAAATAGCAGAAATCCTGGAGAAAAGCTTTTTCTGGTGTGCAGAGATCCTTCCCCTTCAGGGAGTCCTGACAGCAGTCTGAGGCTTTCACTATTCTCTGTCTCAGCTCGCACATTGCCACTGCCCACGTTGACACAGGGAAGGGCTGAACGGCCAGCGGAATGCAGGACTTGTAGCACGTGTTTCCAGGTGGGCAGTGTCACTATGGGACCTGCAGAATCTCCAGTGCTTTGAAATTCTGCTTTTATCCTTCCTTCTTTCTTCAAGCATAACATTTCTTTTTTGTTTCCTCATCTTGACTATGCACTGAGACACACAGAGATCATCAGGTCGCTGGGGCAGGGCTGGGCTGGCAGTGTCCCTCAGTGCATGCAGACTTGTGCACGCACACGCCTGGCAGGATGACCATGTTTCAAGCAAGACACCAACAGTGGATGACAATTCAAGTGGAATATATAAAAGGAAACGTGAAAATTGGAGGAGAACGTTTCCCTGTTTCAGCAGAAAACAGGAAAAACAGTCAATTTATAACAAGGGACAAAGTTTTATAATGATGGAATTATCATGGTATACTTTTTTTCTGGTAATTCCCAGAATTTCCGCTGCCTATGTGAGGATATCTTCTATGCCCATACCCCTCATCCTTGCATTGCAATCCACTAAACTTACTCTTTCCTCAGTACCTTCATATCCACCACTCCAGCTTCTTATGGCTGTAAAAACTCCATACAGTCCTACATACCTGGAACATACAGAACATACATACCTATATTCATTTTCAGGCATATAAAGAGCTTTAGGCAACACTTTCCAATTCCCTGAACCTCCTGTGTTCTTCAAATCCTCTTCTCTGCATTGCCCAAGATTTAGGACAAAACCTTTCAGAAACAGATAAAGGCACAAACTACAATGTTAAGAGTGCTGGGAATTGCATCTCTCCATACCTACTTTCCACTAGACCTGAGCACTTGTCAGTCAGGGTACTAGCTTGGCTTCTCTGTGCTCCAGAGAGGTAAGGCTGTATTTGTTCATCCTTGTTTGACTAACATATAAAATATATATGCATCTATCATATGAAGAATTAATGTTACTGTGTTGATGGGCACTGTAATAAATTACAGGTTACACAATAAAACAAAACAATGACCCATGTCATAGGAATAACAACTGATAAACATGCTGTCTCCCTTTTTATAGAGCATTTCAGATTTTGTCTAGGTTTTACTGCACTGCAAGCAACATTTGCTTTGTGTTAGGTTGCTCTTCTCTTTTATTCTCCTTTAAAAGCAATGGAGATTTTTTCTTCAGTTACCAAATTTTTGTTCTTATCTTATATACCACTCCACTGTCCACATAAATGCAGCAAGATCAACCAGTCAAGTGCACCTAAAGCAAACTTGGAAATAACAGGAATAAAGCGACATATTCCTCAACCCTTCCTTCAGCAAACAGCAACAAACAAAAGTTGCTAAACAGTACAAGCCAGCCAACATGAAAATCTCCAGCATTGTTCTCTTCTCGATCTTGATTAAAAAGGCAAAAAATTGGAAAATGTGGGAGAGGAAAATAAAAAGCATAGACAAGTACAGCTATAAGGACAAAAAGAAATTCTTAGGTAGGGCATTGTATCAAATTTCCAAAGCTTTTTCTGGTGTATACCAAATACCTCCTCATTGATTCAACTAACAGAGGAAATAGCAGTCTATTGATCCAGTGAGCATAGCTGCAAGTCATATGTGAGTACACAGACACATATTAAACACATTTTGGAAACAAAATGCAGTTTTTAGTACATCACCCCTCTCAACATGGCTGTAGCAATGCTGCCAATTGTGCTGCAGTTTAATATAGATTTCCGATGGAAATTAATTCCACATGCTGAAGGCTTACTGGTTAATGCCTATGAGTCACTCATTTATCTGTTTTGCGTTTATTGACTGTCAATGTCATAGAATAACCCCCACCTTCTCTTGTTATGAGACAGTGAATAGTAGCTCCTCATGTTTCCTCTATTCAATAGTTTCCAATAACTGCCTTATGCTTCTCAAGGAAATTTTACAGTGTATTATATGTCTTTTTATACAGGCCTCCTAACTAGGATCATTACACTCTTATTTAGTCTATTTAGTTTCATACAAAGTTTGTGAGGAGATCAAATACTTACAGTATAATTACTAAGCTCCTAAACTGTATATTGTTAAAAATTATATGTATATAATTGTATAAAGAGTATATTGTTAATATTTTCCTTATCAATCTGTTTCTTTGCAGATAAAAAGCAGTTGTTAGGTGAAGACATGCAAACATCATTGCTAAAATGAGAGTGGATGTTGTGTATTCACTTTCTCCATGTGATCTCATGTAATTCTGTAGGGCTAATTGAGTGTGTTAAGGTTATGGTTTGGTTTGAGATCCAGTTTTGCAAGGAAAGCATTATTAACCAAAGCTGGATCCTCTTACTCTGGTTTTTATTCTATTTTATTCTACTTCAGCAAGGCTCCACCTGGGAGATTTGCAGCTCAGAAACAGCCTGAAGTCATTGTCTCACATTTAAGGCAGCACATCTAGGGAGACCAATTTCCCTTTTGTATTATCAGTGCTCTTCATGTAACTGATAATTATAGGTCAGGGCCTGATTCTCAGCTTACCACAACAATTGTGAAACTATTAATGTCCACTGAGTTTCTCCCAATACAATAGAGATTTCCAAACCCTGCAATCAGCTAAGATAAATATTACAATTTTGTAAATGACCTTCTGTGGATCCTGGTGACCATATGTTTGAATTCTAACATACAAACTGGACATAAATATCAGCACATTATTTTCAAACAAATTGTGAGGATAGTTTTGTTAAAGCAACATTTGGTAAAAAGTCCTTTAGTGAATTAATTTCTGCACTTAACAGAAACCAAGAAAACAATTGTTTCCTGTAATTGGACAGTTTGATTAGAGGCAGTTGGTGCAGAGCTGAGAAAACTGGAGCCATGAAGCCAATTTTAACATGAAGTACATTTCCTTTTCTTTAGGATCCAGAAGCATAACATGCAAATTGCTTCCTAAAAAAAAGAAAAAAATCTGTTTCTATTTATTATCCCTTCTGGTATTCTACCCATAGTAGAAGTTTTCAGCTTGGAAAGAGTTGCATACTTGATGCTCATCATACACAGTGATACAGGTATAAAGAGAACATAGACTTAAGAGAAAGAAAAAAGAAAAATGTCTTTAAGACATCTTTGAAAGAGTAGACAAGAGATGTGGTGTTGTGGTAAGGATCTTTTCTTGTAAACCCCAATTCAAACAACACACCCTCACTAAACTATTACCAACTGTAGCTTTATTACTTTTATTACAAGTACTCTGAGGAGTCCCAGTGATGAACCACTGTTCTGGCCAACATACAAAGAAGCACCTTGGACTGCAATAGAATTAAATTTAATTTGGCTCCAGCTCAAATTTCAGTGTGTATCAATCTCAATTACCACACAAGCAAATACAATAACCAGGTCTACTCACCCAGCCTCAGCCCACATTAAGCCAGACACCATATCTAATCAAGAAAAAACTAAAGTCCTGCCATGGGATGGGAAAGAGGTTGACCATTTTATTAACAGCTGATTTAAAGTATACCAAATACTGAACATTGAACTGAGATAGAATTAATTTTCTTCTTCATGGCTCACTTCACTGATCATTCACAGGAGTATGGTTTAAACAACTGAAGGATAAAAACCCCAGGGACAAATTTGCTGCTGGTATAGACTAGCATATAACTTTGATCAGTATTTGGTGTAAGAAATAAGTCTGAACAATGGGAACTTCCTCCTCAGAGAATGACAGCACACCAGGAACTGCCAGTGCCACCAACCTCTCTGGAAGCTGACTCCTCATGTGCTGAGGTGGGAGATGCTCATCACTCCCATTCTGACATGGTACAGAGGACGTGACCTCATCCCACCCGCTCCGACCGAGAGCCCGCTGCACATCTTGACAGCAGGCGAGAACAGGAAAAAAGCCCTGCGCTGGGCCCGGTGCGTGGGAGGAGGAAGCCGCCTTGGTTAGCTGTCACCCAGCGCGACTGCAAGCAGCTGCACACTCCCACTCCCACCACCTGCATCCTACAAGCAAGCTACACCTCTGATCTGGACTGAGACGCTGTGTGAGCACAAATTTACCACCCCAGTGCTGCTGGGAAGGAGGAGGCCTGTGCAAATGGTGGCACTAAACCACCAAGCGTGGTGAGCAATGTGGTGGCAGGAAGGAGCTTCTCAAGTGCAAGGCAAAACTTGCAAGGGCCACTCTAGGCTTGTGAGCCTTCCCTATCACATTGCTCACAGCTGGGCCCAATTCCCCCACCTAGCCATGAGTGTAGGAGTGCCTTTGGGCAAAGCTTCATCCAGAAGCACTGTCTGGTGAGGAACATTAGCAAAATGCACACAGGTCAGGCCAGAAGCATCAGCAGTGTGATGCAGGGAGGGCTGACACCTGTGCAGAATACAGGTGGATGACTTACAACATGTGATGGGGTAGAACAAACCTGCCGAGCTGGTGCTTGAATGAGAGACAACTAACACACATAGATATGTTGGTACTGTTACAACAGTAATATTTTCACAAGAAAGATAAGTACTGAACAATATCTTTACTGTACCAGGCACAAACTTATCAACATCAGCCATGCGTGACCTCTTCTCCATCTATTCTTTCCTTCAATGAGGTATTTATTGCAGGCAAGAGCAGGCATACTTGCAGGGCAAATGACTTTTTGCATCAGTACTTGTACGTTTTAAATGAGAGTAACTTGCTTATTATATCCCAAATATTTACAAGTTAGGCTTAGTAAGAACATAAGAGTTAGGGACAACATAAATTCCAAGTGGTTGCTTAATGCCAGAAAAAATGTTCTTTGTTCAAGAAATTCACTAATTCTAAGAGACAGAAGTGAGGCTGTATGAAATCTAGGAGTGTCTATGTGACTCTAACACACTTCATTGGTCAATGCTAGCAACTTGTTAGTTCCAGCTCAAAATATCATCTGTCTTTTTCTTAGTTGTCCCAAAATTGTCCTTACTTTGGCCATTAACTCTTCCAGAGCAGTCCAACCAGCAGGATGATTGTCAAGCATGGCATTGGTTCAATAGTGACCCGACAAAAGGATTTGATATAATAGGAAGAGTCATTACCTACAAGATGTGAAAATAAGCACTTTCTGAGCGACTCCTTGAGTTCATGCCTTCCTTGGCAAGTCTCTAAGACATGCACTAAAATGAGAGGAAAAGGATCTGTTCTGAACATAACGCTCTGGATGTTGGTCTGGAAGAGGTTCCCTAAAACTAGAAACCTGCTACTCAGCACCGGATAAACTTGGTCATCCTGTGTTACACTTATAATATCCACTTATTCCATAGGATTTGTAAATTTAATTTTAATCCCAGTATCAATCCACCAAAATTCTTTCCATTTCCTCAGAGAAGTCAAAACAAAACAAATTCTCTTTGGTAGACACAGTATTTCTCAGGCAATCATGCTGACTATGCATAATCAAATCATGCTACTTAAGCTCTCTCACTGTACTCCTCCTTAGGATTTCCAGCCTCCTCCATGTGGATATTTCCTCTTTTCATACTACAGTATTTACCTAAATCATGCAAAAGCAGAGGGGTACACTGGACAAAACTGGAATAAAGTCAACACAGATTTTAAAGATGTTTAAGCATTTAGCTCCCCTGACATTAGGAACAAGACATCTCACAAAATCTGGTTGTTAGAGTGGGACTGGAACAAAACTGCATTCCTCTATGCAGCTGGAGTCTGATGGTCCTGTTTGAAAACACTCTTTATCACCAAAGCGGAGAGAAAGCAGGCACAGACCAGCTGGACACAATGTCAACAGCTATGCAAGGGCAGAGGAACTCCTGTCCTTATTTTGTTAAATCTCCAGCAATCCCAGTCTAACCAGGCCTAGTCCAGGAGCAACTGCTACTGAGGAATGCAGTCTCCTCAATAACCTACTATTTTCCAGTTCAGACACAAGACACCTCTCTCAATTCATCCTGTTGCAACAAATATACTACAATACATACACTAACAGCAACAAAAAGATTCTACTAAAACAAGCCCCTCCAAGAAACTTTGGCTCTCCTGGGAGGAGAGGCTGAGAGAGACACTATGGCTGTTTTTACTGAAGGTGCTCAGATACTCCAGCAATGAATGTGATGCAGAAACACAAATTAAATAGAAACCACCCAGCTGACAAGACTCTGATGTACTTGGATTCTCCCTAGGTCATCACTGACATTGCACACTCTTGCCAGTCCTCCAGCACCTCCCAGTTTTCTCATGTTGTCCCAATTGCCTCAGAATTCAGAGAAGCTGGTTACCTAGGCATGGATTATATCGACCTTGAGAAATTGAGTTTTCAGGCATTTCGATTTCATGATCACTTGTGCAGGTCTGATCCTGATCTTCTCTAGTAATTCTCTTTTCTCCCTTGGGAAATTTCTGCCATCTGTTCCCTTATTCTTTCCTGAAAATGGAGGCAAAAATATAGCTTTTAGCAACACCCTCAGTAAATGCTTTCGCTTTCTCTCATAGGCCACATCATCCCTTTCAGTAGCCTGTTATTCCAAATGCACTGCAAGCAAATACACTTAATTGTATTTTAAAGTGAGCAAAGGTTTCAATTACCAGTTTCGTTCTTGCCCAGTGCATATATTTATTTCAAACACTTATGCATGTTTCCTTTCATTCACCATCTGTCTTATTTTATTTCCATTCATTCTTTCTGTTGTGCATTGTCATCTAATGTAGAGCATTGTACTGGAAGTCAGGTCTTCTAATTCAGCCGCTTATCCCTCAAACTCATGGTGTGACCCTGTGTGTGTCATTAAGCCTTAATAAGCCTCATTTCTTACCTTTAAAAACAATATTGTCTGAATGAACCATTACATCAAAATTGTTTAATTTAATCAGAGTAGTAATACTTTATAAATGTTAGGTACTATTTCCATTTCATGCCAATCATGCCACCCACATTAATAAACTCCTTTTGTTTACTTCTGGGCTCACACATATGTCAGAATCTACTCTCAGGCTCTGGGTCCGCAATGAACAGGTAAATTTCACTTTGTAGAGATCTGTCTTGCTCCTGAACAATTTTCCCTTCTCAACAACTTTCCTCCAAAAATTATCCTTCATGAAACCATGCAGAGAAAACCTGTTAAAAAGAAACTGAATTTTTAAGCTGAACAACAGATAATGTAAATATTTTGGTCCCCTCTTCTGCTAATTGCTCTCTTTTTTTAGTAAGAGTTTCTGAATGTAAACATCCACCCAAAGCATTTTCAACGCAATGTAATCACACTGAAATGAGGAAGGAGACCCTAGGAAAGATAACTTAGGGATGGACCCCATCTATTTATTTGTGGCTCAGAGAGGTGCAGAAAGCCTGTAACACTCAAATCATGATAACAAATTGAAAATTGACACAAAGTGTTTTGCTTTGGTTTGCTTGGGGTTTTGTTCGCGTTTGGTTTTTTAACTCCAGTATGGTATTACTCAAAACAGTTGACAGACATAGGTTACTCTTGTTTCAGTTTTGAATGGTCTCATTAATATTTAGCTCCACAAATTCTAGTTTCTTTAGCAAAGCGAGAATACCTTCCCTACTCAGAGCAACTCAACAAAACCTCATTTGGTTATTGCCACTGGAACCTTTGCAGTCACAAGTCCAGGTGGCCTGTGTGCTTCAGGCAATATTTTGCGAACACCTTTTACAGGTTGAGCCCCAGCTATATTCCTGACATGCTCAGAACTCCTCTGAACATCACTTGCACATTAGAACATTCAAGAAATACAGAATCAGACCAAAGGACAGCAGAGCATGTGTTATACAATTTACTGGAATAAAAACATCTCAATCATCATTTGTCCTTGCTTATAGCAGGTTAAATCAGCTCTTCAGGACTAGTTGCTCTAGTAGAGAGAATTGCCTATCAGTTTCTTTCTATTATAATGTCAGATCGTGCCTGCTCTGGGCATCTTCAGTAACACACATGGGTGGGAGGCAATTTATAAGTAGAAGAGTATGGGGATTTTCATTATTCCTTTGAAGTATGAAGGCTTGATCAGTGGCTTGATCCTAGCCATTGAGAGGACTGGAGCCGACTTCAGTGCCTATTTCATGTTGGTTGTTTCTCGCCTCTGACCAGATAAAAAGGAATAGGGAGAAAACACAGTCATGACCCTTCACCTCAGTAAACCTTTAAGGCAAAATGACCCACAGCAGGAGCAATCCAGGAAACTTTAAAGCTCTGGAAACCACAACTTTTTCTCTAAGATGCACTTCACCTCTTTTTTTTTTTTTTTAGTGAGTTTTTTAGTGATTCCTGACTAGCTGTTACAAAGCTCTTCATTTCTATATATTCTTCAATGAGAATTCAGCTGGTTTTGTGTCCTGGACCCTTAGGCATTTCCCCTCACCAACTCATTCATGACTTTTTTCTTGGATTTTGTTTTCTAAATTTTTTCTTCTCCCTCCAACATCAAAGTTACCTATTTTTTAGGTCACCTGTCTCAAGTGCTCACCACTAGTTTCTTCCTGTTTGTCTAAACCTCCTGCAGAGATCTCTGCCCACTAACCACTATTAAAGAGCAGGTAGGGTCTGCAGAAGATCTGACACCTCAGCAACTACTTTGTTTGTTCTCAAAGACTAAGCGACTACTATTTTTCATTCATCACCCAAAGACAATCATACACATTTAGCAGCCAAAAGACTACCACAACTCAAATACAAGTGTTAGCATTACACAGATTGTTACATCTATTCAAGATGGATACCATTTCCCTGTTGTCTTCTGCAAATCTTTCTTTGACTTCAGGCCTTAATATTTCCTTCTTCCCTACAGAAGGGTATTTCCCCCTGTGCTCTGTTTCACTACAGTACAGCACTTCCCAAGAGGTTATGGATTTATTCAGCAACATCAGGATCTTCCACTCCATCTTTTCCATCAGTTCCTTACACCTAGAGTTCAGTCATCAGCCTGCTGAGACTTTCACTCCTCAGGCTGCTCCATCTCCAGTCCACTTAGCTGGCTTCTGCTTCCCATATATCTACTTGAGAAGTGCTGAGTAGCATAACTTGCTTGAATCTCTCACTTTTGCACTCATGCAGCTTTGGAGGCCTTGTCCCAAGGGATGTCTCCCTGCAGTGCAATACCCACTCCTTTAGACTCACACCTGGCAGACTCATCCCCCGGAAAACAAAGGGAAAGGGCTTGTTTCACCTACAGACCTTACAGGCTCAGCTTATCCTCTGGTAGAGGAAGACATTTAGGATATATATTGCTGCCATAAATTGTAGGTAGTTAAAAGAAAAAAGAACCCTGTGGAGATATCTGAAATCTAATCTCAGACAGGCAGCAATCTAAAATAAACTACAGCTGGTGTTTCAGCTTTGATTCTGCTGCCACCAAAGGCAAATGGCACAATTCCCATTGATTCCAATTAAATCATAGACTAGATCCTCTTCTTACTCATCTTTCCTTTTTTGATGCCTCTATCTGCTTTTCAGTTGTAAGTTTCCCTGCAATACCACTCTCAGGACCATAAAAAAATTCTAAGAAATCACACAAGTGCAAATCTTGGTACTATTTTTTTAATGAAAAAGTAGGGAAGACTTTTAACTCTCCTAATTAATGGCATGGAAGAAAAAGAAGCATGGTTTTGTGCTAATGGTTTAGTTGGTTTCAGTTAGGGCTATAATCCATCCTAAGAACCAACATACCTTCCGTACATCTCTAAACTTCAGAAGAAAAGTACTCCCTTATGACAGTGAATGCATAAATGTGAGAATGCAACTGTTAACCATTTTGCAGTGAGATGGGTGTTTAACCCTTTTGCATCTAGCTTGACCTCGATATGCCTTATCTCAAAGCAGAACATGCACACACCTGTTTTTAGGCTGTGCTCGCACACATGTACAGAGGAAGCTGTGGTGCTGTGCAACATCCCTGCATTGGTGCTGCCATTCTTGTGGGAGTTGCATCACCATAAGTTATGCAGCTTTTTGCTTCACTCACTTTGCTTCACTGCTCTTACAAGGACAGCCAGAGGGTCTCCTGGTTTCCACTTCAGTGGTGACACAGAGTATGACACTGAATCTGTGCTGTGGGCAGCTCAGCTGCAGCTCTTTTGAGACACTTGGGGGCAAAGTTTCAGGGGTGCCAGCTCCCGCATTTTGCTGGGCTCCCTGTCCTCTTTCCTGCAGGTCTACCCTTGAAACTCTGGCCTTCCTGGTTGCAGAGAAAAGCCTGAAAACATGGAATCTTACAGTATTTTTAAGTGTGACTCATGACTTTTTGCCATGAAGGGCACATATGATTGCCTCCTTTCAACTTCCCTTTGTCTCTTTGCATGCAGCCACACCTGCAGATGTTCAGGGAGGAGTGCCTGCACTCATCCACCCTAAAAGCAGCTTCTGTGTATGCAAAAGTCACCACCCGCTTGCACAGGTGTCACTATTCCCATCGGGCGGGTGCAGAGGTTCTGCTTGATGGGGCTACATGTGTATAAGAAGTTGCCCCTTTGAGCACACTAGTCTGAATATCACATTTTAGCAAAGTAGCACAGCTTTTTCCGTGTGTTCCATCCACAAAACATTTTTTAAAGTAGTTTTACAATGTTAGATATACAGATAACTATCTCAGACTTTTTTTTCTACTTCCACTATCTGACCTTCGCAGTTATTTCATACAAAGCACAGAGCTCAGTTAGCTCTTTCTAGTGGCTGCTGCTCAGAGTGCTCAGCTCACAGAGGCAGAACCAGCCCAGACCAGGGCACAAGGGATTAGAAGTGCCCATCCTCATTACCACCAGTCCTTCTCAGCTTTCTCCAGGGCCTGCAGGATGCACGGCCCTGTCCCATAACCAAAGTGGCTGGGATGCTGGCAGGCCAGTCAAGGAACCCCCAAAGAACATCCCTCCTGACTTCACAGAATGTCAGGATAACGTAGCAACACAAAACCAAAAATCTTTGTAATTTAAATTCATCTCAAGACAGATTTTAAAAAGATATACCAACAAAAATGTCAAAGAGCTCTGTCATTTTGCCTCAAAGACAGCAAAAGAGGTTTGATCCTTCTCCAAACCAAAAGGCCAGAGCCCTGACCCACCAGCAGAATCCCATCCTGGCACTCTTCAGGCAGAAGACCTTCTGCAGGCTGGCAACAAGTTTTCTATATCAGGCAGATCACCCAAAACACCTTGCTGCTTTCACAGTACTATGGAGGAAGTACAGACCCTCATTTTTCTTTAATCTCCCTGGATCATTTAATCAAGAAATGACACCAGATGATGACACTGACACCATGGCAGCCCCAGGGAAATCTGCCCAGAAATGGCCTCAGACACCTTCAGCACAAAGCTGCCCAAAGATATCTCTCCAGATGTCTTTAGTAACAACGCCTGTGACTCAGAGAGCACTTAGCAGCGAGTGTTGAAGGTAGCTGAGCATCATTACCCCATTCAGATGGGGAAAACCAGACTCTCTGGGCTAAGTGATTTGCCTGCAGCCCCGCAGCACCTGGCAGACCTCAGAGCAGGAACTAGAGCCAGGGCTATGGTGTGCTAATTCATGGCACAGAGCCAGCGCATCCAGCCTGCCTCAGAGGGGTTACAGCCCACTTGCTCCTCTGCGTGCATGAGGTGAGTGCGACCCCACAAATTCTTTTGCCTGGAGACAGGATGAAATATAAATTTAACTGCCTATTTTTGCCATTAAATATGTTCCACCAGCCTAGTCCCACCACATCAGTATGGAATACATGAATACAATGCAAAAAAAAATGTTAAAAATTAAAGCGTAAGTGGCTGAATTCAGTAAAGCCAATAGTTGTATTCAATAAAGTAACATGTTTGTGATTATTGAATTTTGCTAGACACATTTTGAAGATAATATCTTATTTGTACAATGAATGGTTAGACTAATCAGTGCAAGGGTTTAAATAGTCTAAAGTACATTAGCATAATCACTCATGAAGCACATGTAGTTTATAAATGAATTAACAGCTACAAATTAAAGAAGTGTCTGCTTTATAAAGCATCTGCCTTTTTTTTTAAGGAGAAAAAAAGGAAAGTTGGGCATTCTGATTTTCAAATGCTCTCAGACTGTGCAATGTGGAAATGCCTGCTTGCACCCTCCACTCCTCAACATGCCCAGCCCCCCAGGAAGCTCCAGGGGCAGTTCAGAGGAGGTAGGACTCTGTGCATGGATGAAGCTCTGCAGACCCCAGCCCGGAACTCTCATCAGTTCTACCTCACTCCTGTTCAGGATTTTTTATGCTGTGTTAAGGTTAAACTTAGGTTAAACCTAAACTGTTCTAGGTTTCTGAAGTGCTTGCACCTTCCCAGAATTTAGAAAAGGTGTATTTTTACTAATAGGATGATTTTACAGACCCCTTGAGTTTTCTGAAGTGAGCAGGATGCATAGTTCCCACTCTGTGTGCCCTTGTTCCTACACCTCATTCTCATGTATTAAGCAAAGGAGAATGACTTCTTTACTTCTCCCTGAGGTCAGACATACCTCAGCCAACCTGACTGCTCATTTCCCTTGGAGGTGAGGAACACAAGTGCTGCTCTGCAGTCAGGGGTGATGCCACCTTAAGCCTATCCTGAAGAAATCCCAGCTGGAAAGACCCTCTCCAGCCCCATATCACAGCCTCCATTGAACATGCAAAGGTGCACATGTGATGGAGCTACAGATGTTCCATTACCTGGTAAAGAAACTGAAAGGGTAGGATTCTTACAAAAAGTGACATAGGAAGGGGAATAAGAATGAGCACTGAGAATGAGGGACACAAAATAGGAATGAGGAGACAGAACCAAAGCAAGTAGAGGTTCTTCTCAACAGAACTGGTAGTTAAATGGAGGAGTTAGTTGCCAAAGAACATTGTGAACAGTGCATGGTTTCAAGATGCAGTTACACAAATTAAGAAGACATATATCCATTTGGGTACTAGACATAGACTCTGGTGGCTTAGGAAGGCAGGAAACCGATAAGGAAATATTCCTGCTTTTACCCTGTATACCCTTCCCTAGGCATCAGATTGATCATTGTCAAAAGATAGAGCCAGACCAGCCATTTTATGTTCTTGTACTTTTTTATTCCAGAGTGCAAAGGTGGAAGTTAAGAACTGCATTTTCCAAAAGACAAAGCACAGGGGGAAGTTTTACCCCAAAGAGATAGGCTGCTCCCTTAGTCTCTTGCTCATGATCACTTGAACAAGCTCATTCACCTCCTTCCTTAACACCCACCCCACCCACAGATCACAGCAGCAGTGGGTGTGTTGGGGCTGTAGTAAACACCTCTTGTCCCCTCACTGTCCACCCCAGCCTGCACACAGCCCTGACGGAAGACACCAACAGGCTCATGAATCCTTCTCATGCTGCAGTTTCTTTGTGGGCAATTGTCAACTACTTGTGTGTAGAGCAAAAATTTGGTAAACACATTTCTCCTTTGGTTATACTACTACTTTTTTTTCCCTATGGAAAAAAATACTAGTAAAACATATTTAGCCCATCACACACACTAAGTCTTCAAAGGTGAATTTGCCTTTTATTTTGGATGGATTTTTTTATCTTCCTGACTGACTGGGAACCACTGTGAGGCAGTAATCAAGAGCCTTGCACTAGAAGTCCAACCTTCTGGCCCAGCTCCCTAGTAAATGTACTGCTATTTTCATCTGAGGTTAAGGGCAGCCCAGCCACCTCTCACACTAAGAAGTATTAAAAATACTTCCCTCAGTTCTCAGAAAGAGAATAATCTAAACTCTCAAACTAACTGAACTGAAAAAGAAAAAAGAAAAAAAGAAAAAAAAAAAGAGGAAGCCTTAGCGCGAAGAGCTATTATTATGTCTTCTCACATTTTGCTGTAGCTAAAAGCATGAGTTGTATATATAACTAATGCACCACCCACCCAAGCAAAAATACTTGCTTGAAAAAGTAAAGGCATGCCTGTCAGAACTCATCCTCTTCCATTCAGTCTCCATTGTATATTTTTGTTCCTGTGATAAATTAGCCCACTACTTCCCAGGTGATTCTGGCATTTCAAATTTGAACACAGGACATGCTCAAGTAAAATCACATAGTAGCTTCACCAGCAGTCTGAACTCACAGGGAGCTAGTACTCTGCAAAGCAAAACTGAAATGTGAAGGTAATGGGGTGAAAGTTTGAGGCCTGCCCTCCACTTGCACTCACTCACACACATTAATGTTTCCATCCTGGCAGCTATAAACACTGTTTACCATCAAACACCTGCAACAGATTTCCAATACTCTCATGCTTGCAGTCTAGGTTAGCATGTAATCTGTTTTGTATGCTAGTACAGAGCAGAAACCCGAGATTGCCCTGGAGGGTTATGGTTTGTAGGTGGAGCTGCCTGGTCACATCTTTCTTAGTCTTCTCATTTCTGTCTTTCTCCTTCAAAATTCTAAATATCCTTCTCAGTGTCAGCACCAACTGGAATTCTTTTCTTTCATTAAGCATAGCTAACACCTACATCAGCTTAAGCTGTAGTCATTTTCTGGTTACACAGGCAGACTTTCCAGTCAGTGAATAGGAACACAGAGAGATACACAGAGACACCTCTCAGTCAGTCAAATAGTGTCCTTGCACAAGAATCTTCCAATTTTAGCTCTAGAACCAGGCTTGCAAATATAGAGAGGAAACCAAAGAGATTTTACTCTATCTTTTTGTGAAAAGATGGCACAGTCTGTGACCAGCTATACTTTTGGAAGGCAGTGGTGACAAATGATTGGAATTTCCCTGAATTGTAAAACAAGGTTGAGAATTTCTAGGCAAGACTCAAAATATTTAGCAACTTTACAGGTGGTTTTACAAGGATATTCCAGTAGATCTTGGACCTCTGCTGTATACAATTACTAATGTCAAGATAAAGAATAGGTCTTCTCACTAGTTCTGCTGCTTTCAGAATCTCAAAACAAGTTCAATGTAGTTGGCTCAGCTCCTAACTTTCACGCAAAAGGAAATTATCATCCTGTAACATAATGTGCAGGAAAAACCCTAATTCCATGCATTATTCCTGGACCAGGTGACCTCCCCAGTCATCATATGTTTCCCCATCTTGCCCTTACGACGCACCCTAATTCCTCCTTAACAACCCACAACAGAAACCTGGGTAGAGTGGGATGAGAATATAATTTCCACAACTTCTGGAGTAGCTGTTCCTCCAGTATATCTGACATATAGGGCAATGCTGCCTGGGCTCCAAGGGAGAGTTTTAATAAGAATCTATACTGAGTTAGCAAAGGTGTACAAGTTGGGAGCAAGGTGCTCCAGCAAGCACCATTATGTACATATTTTGCAGGATGTAGCTGAGGTCAGCATTAACACGAAGACATAAATAACTGCTGGCATGCAAGGGCAGAGTAAGACATTCCAGAAGATCTCTTCTAAGATGAAGTATTTGAGTCTGCTCCCTAAGCACTGCAAGGTATAATTGCATTCAGGTATTTATGAAGTTCAAGAAGTTCAAAGCCATTCCAAGGCTTTGCTGGGTCACAAGAAGTGATGGATGTGATGATACAGTAGAATAAAACCCTGGCTCAAGACTTGTGTACTGATTTGATCTGACATAGCTCTGCTCAGCGTGGAAGAAATCCTTGGGATTATTCCCTGAGTACAGTTTTGCCATACAGAGCCTCTGTTTCCTAGGCTTGGGGTGCACAGGAAGGCCTATGTGCTACTGAGCTCTTCTAAAAGTGGGGTATCATTTTCCTACACTGATTTTTCTGTTTGCTATAAGTTTAGGGCTTTTAAACCATGCAAATGTGCCTAGAGATTGCAATGGGTGTATGTTTGAGAAATCCAAAAATAAAATAATGTAATGCAGCCAAATACTTAATTACCAACATGTGCATCTGTTGTCAAACCATACGCTAAGTGAGTGGCACTGCTCATTAGTTCTGCTTTCAGGAGCTACCAGGCGTTCGTGTCATCACTACCAAGAGTCTTCTGAGTCTGAATCATCCCCGGAAAGGACAGATTCTGTCACTCATACAGTCGCTGTTAACAAGAATGCTGATGGTGTAGCAGGTGTTTCCTCCACTTCTCTAAACCTGGAAAGGTTCTGGCACAGCTTCTCTCCAATTTTCCCTCTTCAGAAAGGAAAAACAACCTTTCTCTCCTGGCTCACATGAACAGGCAAGCATGTTCCAATAACTCAGGTATTGGATACAATTGCTCCTATTCACTCTGTTGCCTACAATACTGTGTGATTATCATGCTCTGCTAGGTCCTCAGGAAAGAATGCTGGTTTATCCAGTCCAAACCCTTTTCATGCAATAAAACTCTAGCCCAGTGAAACAGAAGGAGGTCTGTGACGCAAAGCAGTAAAAAAGGTCCACTTACTATTTAGCTGACCCATTAATTTGGCAGTGGGTTTGAAATGCTCTTCCAAAGTCACTGACTGATAAGTCCTTTCAAACCTTTAAGGGCATCAGATGTTCTGAAATGGACTTGGAAAACTTTCTGCACTTTGTCCACATCAAGCAAATGCCAGCTGGGATCTAAAGAAAAGAGCAGAGCACTACTACCAGGAAAACAACACACAAGTGCCAAAGAAAGGATAGAAGGGATCTGAGCAATCCCAAATATGGGTCACAACCTGATATTACAGTAAAAGCTCTACAAAACTGGCTGCTCCAGTAGAGACTGACTGTAGGTCCTGACTAGCTCTTGCAAGTACTGAGGGTCTAGGGCTGGCTCAATCCTTTCTAGGGATTGCCCAGGATTGGAGCTGATCTCCATGGCTCATGCAGTCGATGTAGCCTCCTGTGATTTCAGGTAGGCTGTAGAAGGGCACACCTCATTCTGACTACTCTTCCTTGGCAGCTCACCTGTCCTGGTGTGCAAGAGCTGATCCAACCCATGCTGAGGATGCAGCAGAGAATCAAGGGGCCATAGCTGGGCTTCATCCCAGACAGGGTTTTGCTAGATGCCAGTTATATCCCAGCCCAGATCCACTCAGTTCTCCCCCTTTCTCTGAACCAGAAAGGCCCAACTTAGGTCTCTTCCCTCACTTTTTAAATGCCTTGGGGTCTTTTTAGACAGAGTTCTTTATGAAGGAAATCTCAGCAGTTAGCCAACACTGAATGTGGCCAAGCCCAGGCTCAGGTAGTGGCATTTGCATGGGCACAGCAATTTCAGGTTGTCCCCAGGTTGCTGCTCCAGAGCTGGAGAAGGCAGGAATTCCCACTCCCTCCCTGTGCCCCACTTTTCTGTGGAACAATACAGCCAAACCAAATCCTTTTTTTTTTTTTCAAACAGCTGAAGATGGCCCAGGCACTCATTTCCACTCATAATCAAATACACATTTTCTTTTCAGTACAGTGGCTCCCAAGAGCTAAAGCTGGAACATTGAAACACACAGCTTAAATCACCAGTAGGACACCTCTGGTGCTGACACTGATGTACCCAGCCTGGACCTGTTCAGGGCTTGGACAGTACTGGCTCTCTGTTCTCCAGAACTCCCCTCTGAAAGCTTTCCCATCCCTGCCAGCTGCAGCAACCAACACTGCTTACAGCAAATGTGTCACATATAGGTAGGTCACTAAATATCATGCCCAAATGCAACACAGGATCAGATGCCATTAAAAAAAAAAAATCATGTTGATGTAAGCACTATGCTTTTACTTCCCCAAGTCTGACAGGCCTCCTACACAGCCAGTAGCAAGTAGCTATTTCTCTTGTAATATCATCAACTTCCAGTAATGTTCACTTGCCTGTTTTTAATCCCCTCTACAGCCCTTCCTACCATCCTGTGATAAATCCCTTCCCCTCTACCATTTCATGACTGTCCAGATCTTTTCCTCTCTCTCACCACTACAGCTGGCTTCTAGACCATTCTCCACTTCTTTCTGCTAGCATTTTCAAAGCTTATCTAAGGCTCAACAGATTTTTTTCCCTTCTTGGTGGTGGAGGGAGGAGGAGGGGGGACCTGCTGCTTAGCTGGCTTCGGCAAGCCTGGGCAGCTCTAGCTGAACTCCCCAGCCCTCTGCCAAGAACAGTCTAAACAGGAGCACCAGAAACATCTTTTAATGTCATTTGAATTAATATTTTTGGAATTAGGCACACTTGAAATTGCTTTAAAAACATTAAAAAATAGAGGGAAAGGGTTGGCAACCATGTGAAGCTCAAACTGTATCACACACTACTGTCATAGGAAAGTGGCTAACAGGAGTGTCTAAGCCATTTGTGTCAAAGGACTATTTTTCCATCACTTTATTTAATAAAGATGTTCTTAAAACAAGGCTGCTCTTAGGTTTTGAACAGAAGAAACCATTCCCGGTTTTGCTCATTCTAAGCAACATACAACAGTTAGATGTATGATGTGTTCTTGAGAAGAAGAAGACCCTATCCCCTCAAGGTGTATCCAAAAGGAGAAAAAGGCAGACCTTTTCATCAAAAGGATGAAAAGGACCTATGTGCCTTTTCCCTCTCCAGCTTCTTTCCTTAGTCACCTGTTCTTCGTGCCAGAGAAGCAGTGTGGGCCTCAGGAAGGCCCGTGGCTTTCTACCTACTCTCATCATCAGGCCCAAAGAGTTCCTTAGAATTTCACTCTGTGTGCCTTAACCTTGCTTCTGTGATCATCAGAGATTTCCTCTGTACTCACAAGGCCACCAGCTTTAACAACTTACAAGATCTAATGAAGGATTACTCAACCAGCATTTCAAGGAGAGTTAAAGCCAGCCAGATTCCTGGTGCCTTCCTTCTTTCCTTCTCAAACTTTGGCTTCAGAGGGGTAGAGCCAGCACCAAGGGATAGACTCAAAAGATCACCTTTCAAGAAGTACAGTCAAGGTTTTAGGCTGGCTTTCTGATGTCCAAAGCAAATACAAATTAGGCCATGAAAATTTCAGGTATGAAGGAACTGGAGACACTTCTCATGTAGAAGTAGGGCGGTACAGAGAAAGGGGTTGTTAACTCTTGGACCTTGGGCACTGCATAGTTCACAACTTAGTGCCACCTTCCTCTTCTTCGTCCCACACACAATGCAGCACAAAGGCTTCAGACAGTGCTGCAAGGACATCACGCAAGTACCCCAGTGAGATAAAGTAGATGCCCCCAGTAACAGCAGTCTGTCACTGGCTACCCTCAGCTCAGGTTTGTGTCTCCAATATGACGATCACAACCATCTCCATGCCTGAACTTCAGTTTGGATACAGCCAGCAAGTCTACTTCGGGACAGTATCCACAACAACTTGCAACCACAAATGAAAAGCCTCCTTACAATAGCAAAACATAGGTTTAGAAGCATGAAAGAAAGCAAAATAATCTGTAGGAGTAATCTAGATATATATGCACACTTTAGGAGGGAAAACAGATAAGAATCTTTCAGGTGAATTAGAGGGCATACACTTGCAGAGGAATACTGCTTCTTGAGTCTGCAATCATTTCATGATTAACATCTGCTTTCTTGGCCAAGGAATGCTGGTTTTTATTTTTCCATAGCCCAACCCTTGTTCCTAGCTTCTAGACAGGCTTTTGCATTTTAGTTGTCTCAGTAGGAGAAATCATGCTCATTCCAACTCAGTTTGCATGTAATAAATTTCTCAGGCTCTTATTTGTCCCCTTAAATTTATTCTCTCATTTAAAAAATACAAGGAATTAAAAATTGCTACATTTATGCTAGACTTCTGATCATCTCTCTCAGTTGCTATTAACAATATGGATCACGGCATAATTCATTTTGTCACAGGCAGAAGAGAAGGAGTCTATGCATTTCACAATGATTTAGAAGTCCCCCAAACCTTGAAAGGAACTTGTCAAAGTCTTTAAAATGTTTTGGCCTCATCTTGTGATGTCTCCTTTCTGAAGAGAACCTTTTTGAGGAGCTTGCAAGACTGAAAATTTCCCTTTTCTTGCATCAAGGTGAACACCTTTCTCCTAAAGAAAAGCAAAAGTTGCCATACAACTGGTGGTGTTATTTGAGGATTGGTTTGGGATAATGTAAAACTTGCCTTTGGCTGCTAAGACAAAAGACAGCCCAGTCCTGGAGATCAGTTAAGTATGTGCGTCATTTACATGCGTGACCTGTTAATCTACAGTACTGAAAAGCTTTTCTTTCTAGGAAGACAAGAAGTTTGTACACTCAGACCTCTCCTCATTCTTCATGGGAACAGGGAGAGCTTAAACATGACTGACACGATCTGCACTCTTCTAGAAAGCAATGGCTTTTGTTTAGGTTTCTTTTATTTCTTTCTGCCATATGCTAAAAGTGACTATCATTTTACATTATTATAATATTTTTAGTTGGCTTGATATACTGTACACTGTTCCTTCTGTAAGACAAGATCTATGCAGGAAATTTGATAAAGTAATTTTATTTCTTCTATTCATTGCTACTGCTTTCACTTGCTGACAAATTAAATTCCAGTCATCTGAGTCAGCCTCTTATTTTAGATCATCATCCCATTCTCTGTGTTTTGTCAAATAAATATACTTGTATGTGTAACTATACGCTGAAACCTACAGACTATCGACATGACACTAACTTAACAAGTTAGAAAAAATTAGTTCTTCTAGAGTAAGTTACTCTGGTTTCACAAACTCTTTCCATCCCACTTTTCAAAGCTATATCATTACCAAACTTCTATTGCCTTCTCCATACAGAAGGTATTTTATTAGCTGAGACCCACTTCCTCGTTTCAAAGTCCTTACAGCCTAGGAGCCTGGCTATGAGTGGGAAGTGACAGCTCGGAGAATTGCCCCGTGAATGCATCGACATGATGGTCTGTAATAGCACAAGTGTGTGTGTACTGAGGCAGGGCACTGACCCTTTTACTCTTCACACACTGTGCAGCCAAGCAGTCGGCCCCCACTTCCACAGTGCCCAAGGACTGCGTGTCTCCCTCTGCTCGTTCAGCAGCCAGTGACGGGCCGGGTGATCTGACCCGCTCCAGAAGGCAGCTCAGATCCTGGCAGTGCTGTTCTGAGACAAACAAATAAAACAAAAATCCAAGCCAAGAATTCCAGGAAGGGCTGAAGGAACAGTGGGATGTGGCCAAGAGTCAGAGGCATATGGGCTACTGCACTAGGCAACCAAAGAGGGCCAGGGCATGGGCCCAAGCTCTGGCACAGCATCACCCGCTGCTCAACTGTCAGTGCTGTCCTTGGCACAGACTTGTTCTTGGCAACCAGCTCTCACACAATGCCTGGACACTTTCAGCAATAACCAGGGACCATTCCCAATACATGGTTTGGATGGGCCACCTTGTTAGCGTGGGAGACGAAAAGGACTTAGGTTCAAAAGCAGTGACTCTCCAGCTGGCCTTGTGGCCAGTGAGTAGTTCCCTGGCCTATTTTATTCACTAGTGTAGAAGCAATCTTGAATACCACAATTCATTCAGCACAGAGAACTTGCCAGGACAGGCACTGCCTCTTACTAGGACTGCCCCAACCACTCCAACATAGCAAACTCAGCTTTCTTGTATTCTTTTTCTCCCCAAGACATTTCTGTAGAGTCTATTTAATCTCCCCTCAGTCTTCATGCATTGTCTGGGCTGATTTTTAATTGACCAGAAAATTACATGACTGCATCTATTAGGCCAGAGCCCTATTTTACCTTGATGTGGCCCTCGAACTGAAATTGTAGATTGCATCTCCAAGCAGCAATCTACTACCTTACAAAACCCTCCTCTCTCATGGTCATTCTGCCCCTGAATCTAAGCTTCTCCTATTGGATTCAATTCCAAATACATTAAGTACAAGCTGAGATCAGCAGAGGCAAGTTATAGGAAAGATAAAGATCTGTTTAAAAGAAAAACAATTTCTGATTAAGTTAATGCTACTTATTGATTTCTATTTTCAAAGAGCATTACAAACATGAAATTAGTTTTGCAATATCCAAGGGAGTTATATATATAAGCACTGTTATGCACCTTTTTATAGAAAAACAGGTGGTAAACAAGAGGACAAAATCACCTAATTTAGGATTTCTTTGTTTTTTGAGCATTCCAAACAAAACTGAAGTGTCTCACATCACAGGCCACATGAAAACATGGAGGATATCCACATGCTTGACACATGCAAAAAATACAAAACAAGTTAGGAAACTGATGTCCTCAAGCTGAATTATCTGTCCCCAGGCTGGATCTTCTTACCTTTTGAAAGTGTAACAGATGTCACCAGATAACTTCTACAAAAGGAATTGATGTCATTTTCTCACCTTTTTTAAATGTAACTAAAGTCCTCAGATAACTTCTACAATAGACTTTGCTTAATAAAAAGGTACTTTGTGTTTTCAAGCATTGCGTAAGATTATCTCACACAAATAGATATGCATTAGGCAGTCGGAGAATATGTATTAGATAGGAAGGTTCAGGTAATTTTACTTTATAAAAGATGTAATTTTTACCCCTTGGTGTGCTTGATTTGTGGAAACCTCCACCTTTCACCCTGCACGGAATAAACAATGTCTCCTTTCTAAACTAGACTCTGTGTCTGTCTTTAGAGAACTCCTAAAATCAGCAACAAAAGGAACCAAGACAAGGCAACATCAGGAATTGCTGGCACTCAGCCGACAGCTCAAACCACTGGATAGCATTGCTTCACACAGCTCAAGAGATTCACAGGTCCAAGGGGAAAAAGGGCAAGCATGCATGCACTAGAGCAGAAATCTGCCTGCTGCAGTCCATAGAGTACATCTGCACTAGGTAAAAAAATAGAAGTGTATAAGCACTGAAATAAGCAAGTGGCTGGACAAATACTGACTAATAAAGATGAGATAGGTTTCTGTGAATGCAGCCCGGGTGTTCTTTGCAAAACTGATCTCATAGGGACTTTCTTATAAAGTATCAAGGTGAAACAATGTTCAGCTTAAAATGGTTTTTAGCAAATGCAGATCAGTCAGTTTCCCTGCTTGGGTGCTCATCATCTTCCTTTTCTGTAGTTGCAGTGATTCCTTCCACTGCTCTGCTACCCTGTCCCACCTCAGCCCCAGAGTTCTGCTTAATTCTGCTGCTGCCCTTATCAGCCCTGATGCAATTTGGTGTTTGCAACTAAATTAAGGTGACCAACATAAACTTTCTGCAGACCTGCTTTCCTTCCTTCCTTCCTTCCTTCCTTCCTTCCTTCCTTCCTTCATTCATTCCCAGAGCTGCAACCTTTCCTGTTGCTGCAGTCCCTTGCTCGCCCATGGCTTGAAATCATTATGCACTAGTTGCAAACAAATGTGAATAAATTACAGTAATATTCAAATAAGGGGAAGAAAAAGAGGAGTAACAGAGAGGAAGACTAGGAAACCAGGGAAGAAATGCTAATTAACTCAAATAGATTGATTTGCCCTGTTTGCTCAAAAAATTAATTACCAAAAAAAATTGTAAATTAAGAATTAAAAGCGCACAATAAGAGGAGCCAAAAGGTTTTTCTCTGGCATCTATTATGACTATCTGAAAAGGATTGTGCCTAATTAGACATCATTTTGCACCAAGATGACCTCATATTATAATTAGATTTACACTAAATTACTTGGAAATAATTACAATGATTGGATATCCTCCATGACTGCCAGTTTGGAAGCTTTCATGTTCACATTGATCCTACACACCTCAGTTTCTTTTGGCTGGGAGTTGGATCTTTAGTAGGTATCTAACATGCAAAAAAGCCAGCATTCTTCAAAATCTCCATCAGGTGACATACACTTAGAAAGACAAGAGAGATGTGCAAATTTTCATGTAATAAAACCATGATCTAAACACGTGGCAGGTACCCAGCACTATTTGCACTCCATTTTCTAAGCAGGACATTCACAATGCAAACAAATGTTATTAATTTTTATCTTTACAACTAATATATCCACAAATACTTTGGGCTTGTAAAACATACTGCTCTAGGATATCGCACTGCAGAAATGTTAGCCCAAGCTCCAACAAGTGTCAGTTGCTACTTCAGTCCTATGGACTGGCTCAGCAAGTCAGTCAAACTCCAACTACTTCAGTGGCTACAGAAAGGGAGGGAAGGCACATCTAGCACCCTGGGCTAGACAGACATGCTGGGTTGTGTGATGTGGGTAAGAAAATGCTAGTCATGCTAGAAAACACTCACAAAGAAGCTAGGTCAGAAAGTCAGGTCAATGGTAAGGTGAGAAACTGGAATAAGGTAAGGAACAGCTACAGGAGATCTTCCTGTATTTCAGCATCTTTCTGATTCACATGGAGAGCTGGAAGGATAGAGCATAGTGAGCAAAAGACACTGAGATAAAAGTGAGCCTGCATACCCTGAAGTGCAGCCTGGGGAAGGGAACAGCTTCAAAGCTGCCCCACAATGCTTTGAAAGGCACAAAAGATATGGGCTTGCACAGCTACATCAGCCCTTGCATGGAGCCAGCTGCAAATCTGTCTGGACAGAATAAACACAAAATCTCCTCCAGAACAAAAGAACATGCACTAGCTTTCATGTCACTGTGGCAGCCAAGTGGGAAAGATGGGCAACTTCGTTTTAGTGGGAACAGCTAAGGGTGTCATAGCCTGGGTGCAGCTGGTATAACTGGTCTCAGGAGACATGAATACAACATATCTTCCTTCTCAGTGTCTGTTTTCGAGACTGTTTCACAAGGCATGGATATGGATCTTCCTGAAGGCCAGCGCACAAAGATGGCCAGCACACAAAGGAAGGCGAGAAACTCCAGCAGACTATCACCACCCAAACACTCAGCAAAAGTACAGGTCCACAGAGCTCAGATCTGCAGAGTACCTGGATGCTTCAGTATCCAGGCTGTTGTATGCCCTGCAGTTTCAGTATGCAGAATAAAAAGTCCTGTGATTTGTGCAGTTATAAAACCGGCCAGCATCTGAATTGGGAAGAGAAGGTACATTTCCCATATCCAGGCCTACATCCCACAGCCACAGTCTCTGAGTCTCACCACTGACATGCATGACTGGTGGCACAGCCCAGCCACCATAGCCTCATTCATTTCCAGAATGGCTCTGTACATCTTGGCTGCTGCAGAGCTTTAGAAACAATGCTTTTAATATTTTGTGGTATTGACTTACCCATTCATTGTGTAGTGACATTAGCACACATGAATAATCATAAAATTTTAAAAAAGGATAATTAATATTTAACTTTGCCAGAGGGATGTACTTAAGGGAGAAACCATGTTTTAGAAAGAGCAGCTGATATTTGTCAGCTGGAGAACAGGACTAATTAGATGCATCAGGCAGTGGTGACAGGAAGTTGAAAAACAGCTTGTCAACTCTGAAATGACTTATGGCAAATGATTATATATAAAGATGCTTTGTTTTATTCTCACACACAGGTGTGTTCCTCATTTTCCAAACACTTCCTGTGCCTTTTGTTCCTGTAGTAAAACAGGTGCAAAGCAGATTGCCCGCTCATAGATATACCATAATTATATTTTAGGTAGAGCAGATATGTGGTCCATTTCTTGTGCCCAAACCAACAAGGTGTTGAACATTGAAGTACCCTCCATTCTCACTGCTTTCAGTAGAAGATGGTCAACAACTTATAGGATCAAAGGCTTGATGTCTCAACCACATAAGGAAAGTGATGTAGGGGATGAGGCAACGAACCAGGAGGCCAAATTCATGTCTGTTGTAATGTTGGTTGACTGCAGCCAGACAGTTCATTGATCATAGAAAAGGATTTGCCCCAGGGTGTTTTAATTTAAAACAGATTGACATTAATCTGAAGAACAAATCACCCAAATCCTAAACTCTGATCTGATGCAAGTCAGATGCAATATGACAGCAACTCAATCTCCCGAGCAGCAGAGCTGCTAGCTTCAACTTCATACTCATTTCCGAACGGTGTCTGTAAGTTTTTGAATGCTGTTGGAATAGGCCCAGCAAGGGATAATTTATCCCAGGTAGAGGTACATATCCTTCAGAACACACAAAAGATACCAGAAAAGTGAAGGTTCAAGGGGGAATGGAGTGCAGGTACTGAGGAGGGGAAGGGGCCACTTTAGGAAGTGCTTGATTAGTGAATGAGCAATGCTAATGCTGAGCAAACAAAACAGAAGCATAAATTCTGAGACACCAGTTAAACTGCAATCATGAAGTACTCTAAAAAGCTTATTAACTTACCTAGGAAATTGAACCCAAACTAATTGTTTGAATTGAGCTGCTCAAACAATAAAAATGTTTGAAATGTTCTGAAAGTAATTTGTTTAACACAGTATTTGAGCTGTCACAAAAACAAAAGACAGTATTTCTCTCCATCCACAACAAAATCACACCAATACACACACTCTGGCACCAGAGAAGAATATTTAAAGCCGTATGTAGCACCTGTAATACATTGCTTGTATTTATAGTCCTGGTATGATTCGTTTCTAAAGAAAAATTATGCCTATAGACAGCATGTTTTGTTCCTCCTCGTTACTCATATGCAAGAATGAAAGATCTATTACAACATAGTCTTCTTTTCACCTGCTTTGATGAACTGCCTCAAAGCTCTCTGGGGACACTGCTGCAAAGCCTGTGACTTACAGCTTAGGCTCAGAAAGCAGATACTGGATTGCAAGAGCAGACTCAAAGGCCAGTTCAGAGCAGCAGGGGCAGCAGATTGCAACTCCATTTCTAAAAGCAAAGGACACCGCTGTGGTACAGGTGATTCCCCTCAAGCCTATACCCTCACAAAGGAAAAACTTAACAGATCTGCCTTTAGGGACAAATGTAAAAAGTTCAACTTGAAACTCTTAACACCTGTTTCACAGAGACTTCTCTATATTGCATGTTATTTAAAAATTGCAGTTCACTTCAGGACCATTTCTCACTAAGTCAGTTAATGATTTGTACCTCAGCTCAATTTTCCTAAGAGAGTGTTTTGTTCTGCTCAGGTCTATATAGCATGCCCATCATTGTGATATCTCAACACCTCCCTGCAGTGCAACAACCCACTTCCCTGATGTGCATCTGTCACAAGTTGATCTTTCTTTTTTTCTCTTCTCCTCCCATGGAGAAATCTTCATCGATGAAAATAAATATGAATATATTCAGTTCACTTTTCAAAAATAGCTATATAATGTATTTATACTTTCATATATTAGATATAAATTTTTTATAATATGCTTATTGATGCCTGCTATTATCTGTATTTTCAGTACTAAAGGCAGAGTTGAAGAAATGCATCTTAGCAAAGTACCCAGGTTTCTGGTCGGTCACACATTTTACTGACATTTACTCCACAGTCTTGTGTAAGAACCTGAAAAATTTTAGCAGAAGCAAAAAAAAGGAAATACTTGTTGCAGAGCCTCAGACAATCTATCAGGTGTTCACACAACACATGTTGTAGATAAGCTCTGAGATCTCAAACTGGACATAGCCGATACCCAAACAGTGAGGAAGATAACATCGTGACTAACACTGAGCTTTGTACTCGGCACCAGAGGTGTGACAACCCTGATTTGTTGATGGCACTGACCTGGAGAAGCTGAATGTTTTGTCCTTTGTCAAGTGCCAGATCACTGCAGGGTTACGAACAGAAACTGGGGCATTAGGACAGAACCTCGTGGTCTAATTATGTGGTAACCAGCATCTTGCTTACACAGACTTACATCCATCTGCAAAGAGAGGCAATTGACACACTTCCCATTGTGTTTTTTGCAAGCACACATGCAACTGCAACACTGAATGTGCAGCACCTACAGTATTTCCTCAAATCTATTTTCCTTTAACCCTTTCAAGTATTCTGCTGACTGTTGTTAATTACAGCTTTGGAGAGAAAACTATGAAAACACAGCAGTATATTTCCTAGAGATACAGAGGTTTCAATACACACATCTGCACAGCATTCATCATTTTCCTGAACAGTCCTGCACAAAACAGCATTTCTGTCATTACATTTTTAATATAACAATTCCCATGGGAAACTGTTGATGAGGACTGGGATACAGATGAAGAGAAAGCAGAAAGATTGCAAGATGAAGGGCTGTTCTCAGCCTACAGATGAATGATGGTTCTCGTAGGAGCTTATCATTAAGTACAGATGAATGGTAGATTCTGCCATTTTTAGTAAAAACTACAAAACCAACAGGAAGGCTTGATTTGATGGAGGAGTTTTTTAAGTGAAGAACTTCCTTGAGAATAAGAAAATGCTTCAGACTTCAGGTGTGGAAATTATCAAAGTTCACAGATACTTCTGACAACAACCAGAGCCAAACTGGCTCTTTTAGCTCCTTTTCCCATGACTGGATCGGCAGAGGAGATCTTGGAATCCCTACAGATCACATCACAGGGGGAGCAGGGGAGGACTTTGACATAGGAACACAGGACCATCAGATATCAAAATGCTGTGGTGGCTTAGAAAATCAGATTGAGCCATGGCAAAGCTACACTAATTCTCCACAAACACTGTTTCAGGGCAATCTGTACTGTCATGTACACCACTTGTGAGCAGGAGCACGTATCCTGTGAGTTTTCACAGTACAGCTCACCATCAGTAACTCATTAACTCAAATGCCTGCAACTGTCTGCCCATGACATTATAGTCTGACCTTGGGAAAGCCACTCTCACCTGACTGTGTTAATGTATTAATTGCTCTCTGGCAGGTTCTGATCCTCCTTGTCTCTTTCTGAAATGGAGACATGGTGGATTCAGGCTTTACACAGCATTGTGCTTCAGATTCGCCATCAGAAAAGTGGAGATAGTAACATTTACGTACCTCAGCAGGTAGTTTGGATGCTTAATTAATCCTTTCAAAGCTTCTTAAAACATGGATATGAAGTAAAAAACTTAACTTTTAATATAATTTTCACTGTGTAATTAAAAAGTACAAAAAGCTGTTTTTCCAAGCAATAAATAGCTATTTAAAAGAATTCAAAACTTATTAAACTATTCACTACTTTAAGACCTCGTAAAAAAAGAAACACCCTTGGAGTAGTTAATCTGACCTGATGTTTAATTAGAACAAATTCAAAGGCAACAGCTCACTCGTGATTAAAATAACATGATTTCTGCCATTTCTTTTTTTGGAGTTCAGTCAAACTTCACATTTTGTAGTTTAAGCCTTTGAATACCTGGGACCCTGAGAAATACCAGCCTGTCATCCTGACATCTGTGTTTGGGAAGATCATGGAACACAGCCCTCAAGAACTTTTGCTAAGGCACATGAAGGACAGGGAGGGAATTTGAGACAGCCAGCACAGCTTCACCACAGGGAAGTCCTGCCTGACCTCCTATGATGGAATGACTACATAAGTGGACAAGGGAAGAGCTACAGATGTCATTTATCTCAATTTTTGTAAAGCCTTTGACACAGTCCCCCCCAACATCCTTCTCTCTATCTTGGAGAGATATGGATTCCCTGGGTAGATTGTTAGATGGACAAGAAAGTGGTTGGACAGTCACATTCAGAGGATTGTGATCAACAGCTGAGTCCCAATGGACATCAGTGACCAGTGGTGTCCTCAGGGATCCATACTGGGACCAGTGGTTTTAATATCTTCATTAATGATGTAAACAAGGGGATTAAGTGCACCCTCAGCAACTTTGCAGATGGCACAGAGATGAGTGTTGCTGTTGACACACCAGAGGGATGGGACGCCATCCAAAGGGACCTGAACAGCCCTGAGAATTGGGGCCATGGGAATCTCATGAGGTTTGATATGACCAAGTGCAAGGTGCTGCACCTGGGTCAGGGCAATCCAGGCTGGGGATGAACAGATCCAGAGCAGCCCTGCCAAGAAGGACTTGGGGATGCTGGTGGGTAAGAGTTTGGATTTGACCTAGTCATGTGCCCTTGCAGCCCACAAAGCCAAACATGTCCTGGGCTGCATCCAAGGCAATGTGGGCAGCAGGTGAGGTGCCCCTCTGCTCTGCTCTGGTGAGACCCCACCTGCAGTGCTGCATCCAGCTCTGGGGTCCCCATCATGGGAAGGACATTGACCTGTTGGAACAAGTCCAGAGGAGGCCACCAAGTTGCTCAGAGGGATGGAGCAACTCTCCTATGAGGAAAGACTGGGATTATTGGGATTGTTCAGCCTGAAGAAGGGAAAGCTTCAGGATGACGTAATTGTGGCCTTCCAGTACTCAAAAGGAGCCTACAAGAAAGATGGAGAGAGGCTATTTATGAGGGCATGTCGTGACAGGACAAGGGGGAGTGGCTTCAAACTTAGAGAGTAGTTTTAGATCAGGTATTAGGAAAAAATTCTTTACCATGCGGGTAGTGAGGCACTGCAGCAGATAGCCTGGAAAAGTTGTAGATGCCCCAAACCTGGAAGTGTTCAAGGCCGGGTTAGAGGGGGCTCTGAGCAACCTGATCTATTCTAAGGTCGCCTGCTGATGGCGGGGGGGGGGGACTTGATGATCTTTAAGGTCCCTTCCCATCCCAGCCATTCTATGATTCTCTGACTCTGTGAACACAATTTAACGTGAGCCCACTCAATGACAAAAGCTGCCTGCAGCAGGAACTGTCACTGAGACACAGAGCTATCAGCATTCCCACATACTGCGTAAGACATGACATGCACCCTGGTGGGAGGCCATGGGGGTGAACAGATCATTTGTTTGGTTAGTCAAAGTCACACAAACTGGCTCAACTGGAATCCAGAAGGACTTATGTATGCAAAGGGAAACAGTTACAGGCTGTCTGTCCACAGTAAAGGCCATCATTCAAGTCCATACCCAAATTGCCCGTCAGCACCATCCAAGAAGCCTTAGCCGTGGTAAGAAGCACAGAAGGTATATGCAAGGTCCTTTGTGCCAGGAAAGGTAAGAGGGTAAGTGTGGGAGAGCACAAGGACAGAGGCCATAATCAGCAGCACATGCCCTTTGATAGCAATAACTAATACAAGGTGTTTGTTGTTAATTATTAATATTTGAATACGATTTAACATCTTTAACAGTAACGCTTCTGTAGGTATAGAGGCAGAACACAGTTAAAGGCTTTGATAAAATTTTGGTTTTATCACACACATACCAGCACAAGCAATGGTTGTGTAGGACTGTGAATATGAGACAACACTGTAAACATTTAACTTTAAAAGAAAATATGGCAGATGACTGCTGTTAGAGTAATAAAGAGGTGCCTTAATGCATTGGTCTAAGTATTTGCAAACAGGATAAATGTTTTACTACTGTGTATCCTAAAAGATATACACAAGGTCAAGCTGTTTTTCAGTGTATTTGTACTGCCAATGTTGGAGCATCCAACAGCTTTTGTGACATTACAGTGTGACAGAGCTCCAGATGTGATGTTCACCAATAGACTAAGCTGATCAAAATCCAACATGAAGCAGCTAAGTGATGGTTATAGCACCACAATGCCTACAATATTAATGCATTAGGAAGTTCACTCAGTTTCAGAAATATTGCTCTTTCTCCTATAGGAGCAGTCAGTTTTGTGCACAACAACTTTTACACAACTTAGCAAAGAATTTTAAACCTGGATTTAACTTACCTAGCCTCGGTTCACATCCAACGTCATCTTCCTGCTATCTCTCAGTGGGAGAAATTACGACTGAGAGAGGACATGGAATGGAGAGAACCTCTCCTGCTCCAGGAATACATCACAGATAATCCCATTCCTCCAGCCAGGTAGTTGGATTACAGAATGTATTTTGCTTTAGTTTGTATCAATCATGTTTCAGCTCAGAATGCCCCATGAGTGTCCAGCAGAGCGTTGATAAAACAGCCAGTAAGTGATTAAGGGATGCCTGTATGTGGATATAAAACCCAACCTTAGTTGCAAGGGGGGGACACAATGCTAACAGGTCCTGAGAAATCCACAACCCACCCCAGCAAAAGTCACCTTGTGACTTTTTAGCTGTTTACACCTGTGCTAAAAAAAAAATCAAAAACCTCCTGCTTTTCCCTGATGAAGTTTTACATCTAGATTTCAAAGGTATAAAAGATTCCACAGGCTTGCGGCACTGAATACTCATGGCCTATATATTTCTGATTAGCTATTATAATATATAAAAAATATTTTACTGATTTGACAGACTTTATTAGTACATAGGTTAATTGCCTTTCTCTGACACATTTTCACTGCCTACATCTCTGTCACAACATTATTTGCTTCATTAGTTTTTAAAGTGGAATAGCTAAAACTCAGGTTATTGAAATAATAATGTGTCTATGACTGTGCTTCTGCACCACACTATCTGCTTGCAATTCAGCTGATGAATCACCTACATTTCAAGCAGAGCTAGCCTTGCATTTGGAGGAATGCCAAGAAAACAGGTCAGTGTTATCAGCTGTAGGCACTGCTACCCCTTTTCATTTCCCTTGCCATCTTCCAAAAACAGTTCTTTCCTGCAAGAAGGTATTAAGAGTTAAGATGACAACAGCTGAAATATTCCTTTCTCTTTATTGGGAAGCTTTATTTCTTATTGCACCTATTTTTCAAGTTTGATTTGTGGTTTTAGCAAAACACAAGGTTTGGCTAGAAGTTCTGGTCTTTAGGCCATTACTCAGAGGAACACATCGGTGCTGACTGAATGATTAAGTAGGAAAAGGATTAGTTGACACACACCAGCACCTACTGAGCAAAGGACAAAACAGAAACATAGGTTTCCTGCTGTGAAAATGTGCCTGTCCCAATGGAACATCTCTATCTTGCAGCCCATGTCCAAAAACACCAGCAGATGTGCCCAAAGTGCTGATGTGACTGTCTGTGTGATACTGGCCCACCACAGCAAATGATGAGAGCACAAGACCATGGTTGCCCCAAGCAGCTAATAATCCCATTAAGGCAGTAACAGAAAGCAGACATACAGAGAGCATAAGGAAATGATGAAACAACATGGGCATAACACTGCTTTTTTATTTTTTAAGATTATGCTTGATCAGGAATTACAGGATGAAATAAGAGAGATTGAGTACCTATCCCAGGAGGCTCTTCCTGCCCTCTGTTCCCATGTCAGATGAAGGCGGGAGTCACATGCAGCACAGCTGCTGCCCAACTGGGGCTGTGTCTTACAAAAGGGATCGCTCTCACGCTGTGGATGAATGTGTGAGTCAGCCAGAGCATGTCCTTTCACTTTCTGTCCTAAATGTGCCTCTGTGCACAGTTCACTACCTAACTCAGACACACACTCATTGAGTATCAAGCCCACAAAAAATCACCCTTCACCACTGATGCTAAAGTGCCTTTTAGCACTCCTGACTTAGCCTCCTTAATTGTCACAGCTCATCTTCCTTCAACAATTTCTACTTTTCTTTCTCTTCCTCACTGTGTTCCCTGTTTAATGTAAAAAGGATTCTAGGAACGTTTCCTCACCTTTTGTGCCTTCAGTAATGTGAGAGTACAGAAGAAAAGCATCTGGAGGAAAGCCCAGATGCAACAGCCTCAAAAAGGTGCCTCCAGACCCTGCATGTGGTTTGTCCTGCATGGCTCATGGATGTGTGCAGTGTCAGCACTGTGCTGGTTTGCTCACCTCAGGCTCCAGCCCCGGGCCAGCATATGACAGGAGAGCCAACCACAACCAAGGGGGACAAATCCCCTCAATCCTTACACCCACTCTGCACAGACTCAACTCACTCCAGAGAGAACAGTGTGGATGCAGCAAGCCCATCCCAGACTGACTTCATCCCCAACAGCATGGACGTGAGCTAGTCTGCAATAACTTGCTGACCAGAAGAGGCTTATTGTCTGCTGCTGGTCACAGGGGTGATATGAGCATCCCTGAAATGCCACAACCCAGAATGTCAGTGGTCTCATCCCAAGATATGCTACAGCTTGCATGGCAACCCTGAGCTGGTTTTGTACAAGCTCACTGTGTCACAGGCTAGGAGAACCCCAAGGGAGCAAGGAGCTCACTGCAATCACCTGCCCAGCTTTGTTCCCAGTTCTGAGCAGCTGAAACACAACTACACATTGCTATGGCTATGCTGGGTTTGATACCCAGTTCAGTGCTACCTCAAGTACAGCTAAAAGTGCACCTCCAGATCACGGGAGAAACCCAGCACAAGCTGCCTGTCTACAGCAGCTGCTCCCCATGCAGCTATTCCCCTGCACATCCCTTCCTCCCCCTTTCACTCGCTGCAGAACAAAATCACTGAGTACAGTGCACACAGGCAAGAAACATAATTACACACACACACTATCTTGAGCCCTTCGTAATTACATTTTAAATTGGTTTATTCAGAATCCTTTCAGCTAATCATTTTCACCCAACTCTAATCAACCCTAAGCACTAAAATAAATATACAGCATCTTTACCTGGTATAGCCGCTCTCTTCTGCCTTAAGCCCTCACACTCCAGTTTGTTGGGGGTTGGGAATTTGGATATGGCCAGTTTTAGGTTCAACTTTCATTATGAGCCAGCACCAGGCTTTCATTCTAAGCCACCAAAATGCACTGGCAAAATTCACACGTGCAAAGCAGTGGCTTCTTCCGTCTCTGTGGAATCCCACAAATATTTTCTTCACTTTCAGTTCCCGCGCCTCTGGATAGCTCATAAATGTATGGCTGAAACAGAATGCAAAAACTCGATGCAAACAGATGCCTGATTCTCATTCAAAATCGGTAACTGGATTACTTTCCCTCACAACTGAGTCTGAACCAAAGAAACTCAGTCTGCATCAAGGGAAGCAGTTCACAGCTTCTTACTTGCTATGCAAAAGTTCTTACAAACACAACTGTAAAATCTGCATTTTCATGAGCAAGTCAGCATTTCTTTGAGCTGTCTCTGGCCTATACTTTCCTGCCTGCAGCTTGCATACACAGTTTAGGAAAGGAGGTTCAAAAATTCAACCCCAAGTATCTTCAATTTAACTCACCAGAGCTGTGTATTCCCCATACCCTTCTAGTTGCATTTCATGACATGACCAGTTTCTCTCTCCTTTACCTTTCGGTGTAAGTCCTGTGTTGGCTGGAGCCAGGCAGCCGGGGTAAAACCCTGAGAACTGTGAAGGAGAAGGGCAGTCATTTTCCCTCGGTTCATGCACACACTTACTAACTCTCAGCAGCACAGCAGTGTGAATCCAGCTCTCAGCAATGCTTTAATAGCTGACGGTGTGAAGCTTCATTGCTTTTAAAATATACTACACAGTTCTGCATATTCGCTGGTATACATTATGCTCCATCTTACAGCACAGAGTGCTGCTTTCCAGCCACCCAGCCTGGTGCTTTATTCTTACTTAATTCTTTCCCAGAACTCTGTAAGACTGCCTACTATTTTTAGCTTCTCTTTGTGGGTGGTGAGGGAGAAACCAAGAGGTTAACTGCTTTGTTTGATGGCTTGGCATGGGCACCACCATCTACCCCCACAGGGCTGCCAAGGTCTAAACCCAGCAGGAGTGTCCCAGTCCTTAATGCCAGTTTCTGAGGTTTTCGCTGGTCTGGGGGACGTGGGAGGAGAGGTGGATTGCCATGCTCCAGAGACGGAAAAACATGTCAGTATTTTAATCACTGGACAGAAAAACAAGTAAGGAGGAAATTAAGTTTCCAAAATACTTTTTTTTTAAATCCACATCATGAGTCGCCTCACCTGCTACCAGCTGGCTCACAGGGATTATTTGCCCTTGGGCTTTGCCTTCTCTTGCCACATGCCCTCAAAGCAGCTGTGGCCACATCATGCTCCCCTCAGCACTGACTCACTCCCTGCCTCTCCACAGGACCTGAGCAAGCTATTTGCCCTCAGTCAACTCTTGTTTATGGGTACCGATACACAAGACAAGTGTTCATGTAGCATACTGTATCTAGGAAAATGTCATGCTTCATACATTCAGTTATCAACCACTATGCCAAGTGCTTTATGTTATCTACAAAAAGCAGACTTCAGAGGGAAATGAACTACAGCAAATCAAAGTCTATTACTGGGAAAGAGAGGAGAGTTGTAAGCCAGGCTTGCAGCACTCTTCCAGCTGCATAACTTTCTAAATAACTTTACCCAATTGAAGAGTCAATAAATGGTCACCCACTTGCAATCAAAAATAACAATTCATGTACGGTTACCCAGAGGGGCTTTTCTAATCCCCCAGGGCACAACTGCAGCAGACAGCAGCACACTAGGTCAGAGACAGCAACAAGAAGGGTGAAAAAGGTCTCACACCTCCCCAGCAGCTGGGAGGGAAGCAATGAGAAAGACCCATTCATCCCACCATTGTCTCCAGAGGCCACTGCCATTCACCTCCAAACTCAAAGCAGCGCAGCGCTTGGGCTGACCCTTCTACCCCCACAGCCAGGACTGAGTGACTGCCCAGGAGGATAGGGCGGTGGCGTCACAGCCTCAGCCCTGATGCAATGAATTCATTTCTCCCAGCTGTTCCATGATTGTCCATCTGCCCTTATGGATACACACTGCAGCAGTGCCTGGACCAAAGTTCTCCCTACCTGCAGAAATCCCCTACTCTCTGCAGTCTCCAGTTCTGCAACAGATGTATGCCCTGCATGGTGAGCAGAGGACAACCAGCCCCATCCACCAGTTTGCTCTGTAGCCAAGCCCAATAGTCACCACGCAAAATATAACCCAGGTATTTTCATCATAGCACAAACCAGTTCATTCCTGATTCACAGGAATGAAACAAATGGGATTCTTTTTTTCTGATCTTGATTCTCAAAGACTGAGAGCCACTGAATAAAAGATGGCTTTGCAACATGCCAGTTTTTCTGGAATTGGAGAGAAGGGATATGAAATTCAGAAATTAAACCTTAATCCAAGCTTTATACCTGTTCATTTGTATTGGGTCAAGACAAAATCAGGAGCCCAGATTCATTAAAACTTTAGTAGTTTGGACATTGGACTTGCATCTGATCTATCAGTGTGGGTGTACATATATCAGCAGTGAGGAAATTACCATAGGAAATTAAAGGCACCAACTCACAAATCTGCAGCCAGTAAGAACAATAAAGAGGAACTGTTTAAATGTATCAGGAACAAACAAAATCCTAACAATAGGAGAGTGCCACAGCTAGATAGGAATCTCAAAATTGCCAGTCATGATTCATAAAAGAAGAAATATTCAATAAATATTTCAGGTTTGTATTTGGAAACTAGCAGGATGATGTATTCCTATCTCATAGTGATAAGGAAACACTTTCTATTCCATCAGTTACTTACAGGAAAGTTAAACAGCAACTATCAAAACCGAACATTTTTCAATCAGCAGCACTTTTTAAGTTGCACCTCAGAATACTAAAGAAATGTGCCAAAGAGTTTTCCAAAATGTTTGTGTTGGTTTTTCACACATCTGGGACCACTGGAGAGCTTCCAGAAGACTGGCAAAAAGCTCATTACTATTTACAGAGCAGTCTGGGCAACCACAGGCTGACTAGCCTAACACTGATCCAGGAGTCAAGCAGATTGATGTGAAGGATTAGAGAGATAACAGTCTTTATATGACTGATACTACCCAGCGTAGCTCCTGGCCTGGAGATGGCACAACTCAGCAAGTCCCCTGTGCTTCCATGTCTCATTTGCATTGCATCCCCATCCCTCTCAGATGGGTACATGTGGGTCAGAGTTGAAAATGGCTTAAAAGATGGCAGCGTAATTAATAGTCATCAGCCTGACTTGGTGGAAAAGCCTTGTCAAATGAGCTCGGTGTTGCTTTTTAGTGAAATTACCAGTTTAGCTGATAAAGATAGCTGTGTCTATGTCACGGGTTTCAACATCTGTGAGGCATTTAACTCAGTCCCACACGACATTCTGATTAAAATAATTAGCACTATCCAGAATTAATGTACCTCAAATCGATTAAAAACTGGTAAGCCAAAAGTGCTCAAAAAGGCAATCCTAACTGAATCATCCCCATCTTCAGAAGATGTCTAATGGGATACCCCGGAAACCTCTTAGCCCAGTGCTGCTCACTATCCTTAGCAATAATTTGAAGAAAATGAAAAAGTGTTGCTATTAAAAAATAGATCTCATTTCAAAATTGCTGGAATAGTAAATGACAGAGAGAAAAATAGTTATATTGGCAGATATGCATTACTGGGTCAAGTGGATTTGTGGAACCTGAGTTTTAATAGGCCAATGAAACAATGCACCAGAGCCTTAAAATCTGCAACTCACTTAACACATGACAGAAGCCCCACTGCAGGAACAGAAAGTCCTAATGGGTAATTTCCATTTTAGCATTCTGTGGTGCTCAGTTGGACTGGATTTTTCCTAGGTATGTCTACTAAATTTACCAGGAGAGAAGGCGGCAAGGGTGCTGAACACTGAACCCAGAGTATTCACACTTGCTGGCTCTAGGACAATGAGACAAACCTCTCCAGGCATCCTCAATGTATTGCTGAGATTGTCAGGCTCCTTCTAAAGGTGTTTCAGAAGAAAAACACCACACTCATACCCAGCTATCATCATCAGTTTTCAGAATGAAAGTTGAGTGGGAAAGGATGGACATAATCCCTCCTACCACTTTGCAGGAAGACATCTCTGCCTTGCTTCTCATTTGAGACACTGTGTCATGAGCATTCAGTCTCAGAAGCTCAGCAGTGAACTCCACTGTGTGAGCCAAATTTCTTCTTCCTCTTGATTTTCCACGTGATCTGCAGCAGCCTTTGGCCCAAGCACTCCTGTTTCCCAGTGTGCAGTTAGGCTGCATGGCTGAATGAGACATGGACACGGCCTTATCCATGCCTTCCTTGTGCTTAATCTTATAGAACCTGCTACTGATGGTGTGTGTCTGGGCTTAGCAAAGCGCATAGAAGAAATCCCAGGAACACCCACACCATCTCATATCCCAGTATAAGGATCTATTACGTGCTGATTCATAAACCTCATAAAAGTTTGAAGTGATTACTTTTTTCTTAGAAAAAGAAAAAGAAAAAGAAAAAAAAGAAGAAACAAAAAGAGGAAATTATTTGGGCAAGGCTTTGAGCTCTTCTCCTTCTGCTATTTCAAAGCCATTCTTTTTTGATAGCTCAGAGCACCAGAGTCTCTCTAGCTGATATCTGCTTCACTGAACATTCATCTCATTTGGGGCTCACTTGGGCGCTCCTGGGAATGAAGCTCCCACATAGGAGAAGTCAGGGTGGAAGGGTGGAGAACAAACCCTCACTTAATATCCTTGAGCTCCAGTGACTTGGTTCCTCCAGAACAGGTGCTTCCCAACACAGCCCCAACAATATACCTAAACCAGCCCTGACAGGAGCAAGGGACACATCCATGAATTGTGACCCTCCACAGCTGCTGCACCCTGCTGTGGCAACGGGAACACCTCCAAGCTGAGCTCAGCACATGACCACAGTGCCATTGCTCTGTCCCAGCTTGGAGAACAAGCCATTTTCCGAAAGACTTAGGCAGAGGAATTATGATCCTGTAAAATGCCAAATTCTGGATCCAAAGCAGGGACTTGTGCCCTCAGCTGCTTTAACATCTCTGTGGGACAACTTGGCAAAGGAGGTAAGAAGAATACCAAATTCTGGGCTCTGTGGGCTGATGAAATTAGTTATAATTTTTGCTAGAAACAATTTTGTGCTTTCAAAGTCTCAGCCATAACTCTGCAACAATGCTAGAACGGAGATAAAATTGATACCACATGATAAATACAAGGTGTATTTCTTAAGACTGGCACTCTTTAATTGCCGTGATACTACATAGGAAGAAATCCTCTATACAAAACTCCAGAGCAGCCTTTGCAGAGCCTCCATCCAAGAAATAATGCAGCACAAGGCTCAGCAAGCTCATCATTGCCCATGTGCCTGGCGGAGCTGACTAAAAGACCAGTAGCAGCTGGCAGGAAATGGGTAAGAAAGCTGACCACAGATAAACTGTAGGATGCTGAAGAGTAGCAGAAGATATACTCTGGGAGAGGAAGCCAAGCTGTCAGGTCACACTGTAGTCTAGTGCATACAGTACATACAGTCTGCTATTGAAGTATGCAGCCACCAGATAATGGTCAGGGGACACAGCTGTCAGGCAACGATGAAGTAACTCCAAGGAGCCTGAAGCAGAGTGTGGTACAGCTGCGGATGTTTCTGTTGAGCAGGATAAAGCCTGCCTGTCTCAAGGGTACCATAGCAAATGCAGTGTCATGTGAGTGGTACTAAATAATTAGATTCACAATGCTTATTTAAATCAGCATTGATCGAAACAGGATACCAGCAAAAGCTCCTCCGAGCTGGGGCTGATCCGAGCTTGCATGGGAGCATACAGACACTGCATAGCCTAAATAAAACAACGTTCATGTTTCATACTCATTTTGCAGGTAATGCTCCCGGCAGCATCACGGAGGGTTTTTTCTCTGTGCTGCAGAATTGGGAAGTCAGCGGCCATGCGGAGGCGGGTGGGGGATTTACCTCCACTTTAGCAGGGGGCGGAGCGGGGCCCAGGCATGCTGTGCCCAGGCTGAGTGCTAGTGTATCTACTGTGGAGATACTGAACTTTATTCATTATATGATGAAGGTAATTATGGGTCATTAACCTGCTGGGTGGGAAACAGTGCAGCATGCAGAGGGGATCCAGCAGAAATGTGATGACAGAGCAGGGCATGTTTTGCTGCTTTTGCCAAACGGCCAGAAAGCGGCTGCTGGATCATACAGGGATCAAAGAGCAGGAGTTTAAAATACATCAAGTAATGGCTTATAAACGCTGGTTCTTAGTCATGCTGCTCTCCGGGAGGCTTTTTCAGATGATCCATTGGCTGAAACCTTATTTCAGGCTCACAAAGCTCCTGAGGTGGAGGGAAAGAGCCTCATCCAGATCCACAGATGTGTGTTAACAACATTTGCTCAGTGAGAGAAGGCAGGACCCTGACAGGCGACACTGGCCTTCAGACAGCCCTAGGAGACGCCTACGCTCACCCCCAGTGCCCGAAGGAAGAATTAACTATGCTCCAGCTGTGCGGAGATGTTTCAGCACGAGGGAGAGCCGCTGCCAAAGCAGCACCACCGCAGCGACAGACAGGGTGAGGGCTACGAGCCCACCGGTCAGCCAGGGCCAGAAGCTGTCCCTCAGCCTGGAAGCAAAGGCAAGAGGGGCAAGCTGCTGTGGGGGGACTGATCACTTCTTCCTTCTCACTCTTCAGAACAAAAGGAGTCGATGCACTAAATGATCTGACATTTGCTTTCGTGGTGGGTTTTTTTTTTTTAATTCCAAGCGTTCCCTAAATAATGGGAACAACGGGGCTTTGCACCTGGGAAGGCCGTTGTGCATTTCTCTCCGATAGGCAGGATATCAGGGTTAGCTAAATATGAGTTCAGCTGCGGGACTGACTCACCGCTTGTTCCTGGAACTGTCTGAAGGAGGGGAGGATGCTGTGGGCAGGCTCTAACTGTATCATCTGGGTTAGGGCCGGTAGCAGATGGTCCTAAAAACATACTTCCATGTGGGTTTAAAATAGCACAGCACCCACAATCAGCTGAATGGGGAAATGTGAAAAAGGCTTGTCACACAAGGAATGCTGCTGTGAAGATCTGCAGTCAGGAGGGGATCCAAAGTTTCACCAGCCCTCACAGTATAGAAGTGCCCAAGGCTGTCTCCTTGCTCACACTGGCTCACACCACTGCTGTGTCCCACCAGCCCTGGAAGGGGGATTCTGGCCTTCCCATCATATTTTATGCAAGAGAACAAACTTTTTTCCCCCCACCATAAAATAAAATGAGGAAACTTTCTCTTAAAGCAGCTTTTCTAGTTAAGTAGCACTCCCTGTCCACTGCATTTAAGCCCGAAAAACTGCATTGAAAAAAAAAGAAACTCTTGTCCTTTGTGAGTCAACCTACTGTTGTGCTGGTCAGCAGCGACAGCCCTAAATAGTGTGAGTCTACAGTTACATCCTGCTGGCTGCCCTGATGCCACACACAGAGTAAAAGAGGTGGTGACGGGAGGGATTGGCAGACGGCTCCAAGGCGTCAAGCAGGCGGCTCTCCCGAGGAGGCAGCTAAACTACCCCGGGGTCAGCAGGGAGCAGCCCAGGGAGCCCCAGAAAGATGCCCCCAGCGCAAGCCTTAGGTGAGTGTCCACATCGCAAAGCAGCCCAAGGAGAGTGTCCAGCTGGCCATGGGAGGCACAGCAGCGCAGGGAGCACTGCAGCGCTGCCCTCTTCCTTGCCCCAGCCCACCCGAGGCCGACGTCATGCAGCCAGCAGTGGCTGTCCCCACCTCGGAGGTGCGCATTTCCTTAGCTCCTTCTAAAACCAGCGCAGAGACTCATTTCTGCGCACCTCCTGGGACTCTGCCAGCTCATGTCTTCTTGAAGAGAGCTGGGGTGACTTGCTTCTCACGGCTCAGGTTAACTCCCAAAACTCCCTGTGCCTGAGGGAGTGGGATGAAGTGAAAACTGAGGAACTGGATTGCTATTGTGTGCCTGACTTCCTTAGGCTGATGAGTATACAGAGATGCTGCGGAGAAAAGAACACCCTTCCATTCCCCCATCCCTCCCCTTGTCCTCCCTGCTGTAAGGGCTGTTACTGACAAAAAACACTGATTCCTCTTCATTCCCCATATTTGTGTCTCAGTAGATAAGCAAATAGACCAGCAAAGGTTTCTTGCTTGTTCCCCTCTTCCCCACCTCCTGCCTTTTTGCCATGCAAGCACCAAGAGCAGTCTGGCCTGTAACCTATAGAGGAAGAGAAATATCACAGGCACATCTGTTTTTACAGCTAACTGGCCACAGTTTTTGAAATGGGCAGAAGTGGCACACATGAACAAAAAGAGATCCCTGAGAAGTCATGGCTGCTGTGGGAGCCTGGCTCTAGCTCCTAGAGCAGTTCATGGCACGTCCCACTGACGCCAGAAAGACATATCGAGGTTTGCTTGTGATTGCACCAACTCCTGGTGGAAACAGGTCCAGCCCCCTTTGCTCCGCTGGAACTTGCACGAGTACACAGCAGTGCATTTGGTCCTCTGTTTGAAACATGTTTCAAAAGCAAAGATTTTCCCAGGCATTACCCCAGCCTTAAAAAGTAAACACATGGTGTCTAAACCTTGCACTTAGTTTTCAACATCTCCTGTAAACTGCTTTTAGCACTGCAAGAAAGCATTTCAGAATGCATTTTAAAAAAATATTTTCTGTGTTTCACTTGACTGGGTTTTTATCAGCACAGAACTATTAGTACAGCACTGGCTTGTTATGCACTTATTGCCAATACAATAAAGGCTGTAACAAGAGATGTTTTAGATGAAGATTATTACTGCCAATAGTTGCAGAGAAAGTGCTCATTTGGGCAGAGTGGGCTGAGGGGAGGAAGGGCTGTTCTGGTTTTTGCTGCAGCCTTCACTCATTACTTTTTCCAGAAAGCATTAAGCTTCCTGCCTGCACTTGCAGTTCACATCCCACAATTTTATCTAGGCTGAGCAATTTTAAGAGATGGGAAAGCTATTTGAGTTCACACAGGGTTGCCCTTTTCACCCATGTCTTCACATTTTGGTTCTAGCCAGCAGCAGTAAAGGAGCTTCCCTCCACATTCACCTCCACCCAGCCCCACGAAACAGACACAGTCATGCAGAAATGGTCACTACTCTTCTGTTTAAACTAGAGTTGCACAAATTGGGCAGGGCACTTCTTAGATGTAGAGGAAGACACAAAGGCACAGTCTTAAAATATCCGAATAGCACTTCTGTTTCTGCCTCCAAGTACACACAGAAGAAATTCTCCAGAATCAATAAGATAATCTCTTTCCTTATTGCTTATGCAAACTATATGCCCCTTTAACTGGAAATTATCACCTCCCCAAGATCCTGCGTATTTTTACTGCCTCTCCATCTCTCCCCAAGAATTCAACATACAATAGTGAAATAATGAGCCTAACATATGCTGCAGTCTGAGTACATAATATTTTGCAATAAATGTAAATTATATATATATAAACAGAAAGAGAATGACTGTGAGAAAGAACAAGCCTACCTACTTCCCATTCATGTTATGCAAACACCTTTCACATGTGTCTTTGCTCACTGAATGCAAACAGTGAGTATGCATACAGCTATGCCCACAAAGCACGCATTTCTCATTAAAACCCATGCAATAAATTTGTATCTGATTGACTTTTAAATCCTCCATCTTCCCACAACTACATCTTCCCCAAATCTAGTGGTCCAAGTCCTGTTCACTTCTTCAGGCAGTCTTCCGAGTCTTCTGCCTCCATCAGTGGAAAGCGTCTTCCCATCCCTGTCAATGTTACTGGCTTGAACGCCAGGACTGGTCACATCCAGTTTCACACCATCGGCAACAAGGTGAAGAGGTGGTACATGGAGTTGGTATCATGAAAGGGGAATAGACTCTGCTTTCCAACAAGGCAATATTTTTATGGAAAATCAAGGCACACGAGGACATTAACATGCTTCATTTTCACATAGGGGAAAGTTTTTCTCAGATTATTTTTAGAAAGATTTAGTGGTTTTAATTTTGGTAGTTGGATCCTAAAAAAGGAAGCATGGCACATGGCCTCTTAAAAAGTTGCAAAACCCACTCTCAATAAAATTTAATATGCCCTGACTTGGCTTTCCTTTAATGTGCACTGTGTGAAGTACAGCGGTATAACATTTTTAGCATCAATCATTTCAGCACACTTCTGAGTAATGCGACTACCTCACACCTCTGCAGATAGGACGTTTATTCAACAGTGCCACTTATTTTCTCTGCACTATGTGCACGTCTGCACACCCACAAACACGTGTATCACTGGCAGCATTTCATTGCTTTCCAACTGCCCAAGGGAGGAGTCACTAAGTGCAGAGAGATCAAGAGAACTGTGCTGACACAAACTCACTCCCAGCAGACCAGATTGTCATCCCAGCAAAACAGGAGCCCTGGTGAGTCCATGCTGCTATGTTCTCTGGGTGGGCACTGCTGTGTCTGTGTGCATGTCTAGGTAAATTTCCCATCCACTAATCCTTGATGGAACAAAAGTGGCCAAATCTGCTGCTGCAGCGAACGGATGGAGTCCTGCGTAACTTGACAGAGCTGTAGCAGGTTACACCCACTAAGTGGTTGGCTCCAGGAATGAATTTTGCTGCCATAGCTATTATGTGAAAGCAGCACTACTGTAGATTGTATTATTTATCACATATTTATGTCACTGGTGCAGTCAGGAGAGTGCAGCATACAATGAGGAGGAGCAGGGCCACCTAGCTCACCAAGTCCAGTCCCTCCAAAATCACATAAATAGATGTTCTGCCCAGAACGGCCTGTGAACACTGTGAACATTTTCGCTGTCACACCCACACCCCCACACCCCACCTGAAATAGATAAAAAGCATAGTGTTCTACAGGAAGCATGAGACATGAAAGTGTCATCCATGCTCTGGGCCCCAGAAGTAACAGAGAATTTCCTCCCATCCCCTAAAAGGGTCCATTCAGGTACCACCATGTATCCTGGGTGCCACAGGGAGCTTTGGCTTTGTGAAGTTAAAATGTGTACAACACAGGAGTGCACCCATCAGGGCTGAATATTTATTCAAGTAGATACCGAACAGTAACATTTTGGCTAAAAACATAGACTTCCTTGAACTGCGAACCAAACTTCCTACAGGGTGGGTTATATACCAAGACTGTACAGAAGAGGACTGCAGGAAGAAGCCCTTGTTAGTCAGTATGTCCCTTGTTAATCTTGTTAGTCAGCATGTCACTGCAAAACATATCAATAAGACCATATTCCCCACGGGCAATGCTATAAAGTAGCAAAGTGAAAACTACTGCTGATTTAAAGCAAGAATCCCCATTTTCCTAAAGCTAGTTTTCCTCTGGGAAACATTTGTCGTAAAACACAGAGATCCAGCACGTTTGGGTTTTTAACGGGGACAGTCAGATCAGTTCAGCTTCAAACCTCTCATGTGAGATATTCATTAACTTTTTCAAAGGAACAGGTCGATTTGAAAGCAGAATTAGACACTTCATATGTAATGATCCAGTTATCACCTAAGACTGATTTTCAAACAATTGGATGTGAACTGGCCACAGGACATGGTTAAAAGGAAGTTCGTAGAAAGACAGCATGGGAAATCTAAAGCCAAAATACATATGGCCTAATTTAAAAACAGGATTAAAGGAAATTCACAAAGTCATTTTGCTGCCAGATTTAATTAGTATGTTTAATATGTGAGATCACCTGAATCTACTTTTACTTGTTTTGTGTCCCATTAGGAGTTTCACAGGAGCAGTAATATGATTGAGTGGCCCCTGTGAGGGATGAAGCTTAGGCTGCTTTGAAACAAATTGAATTAATTTGAAATGATTCTTTCCAGGTATGACATTCTTGGAAACAGATGTCGGGATAAGGAGGGAGGGCATCAAAAGGACTGATAGATAGACCTAAAACCGTACCCACCTTTTTGTATGTACATCGGCACCTTTTAAATATTTCCAGAAATATTGTAGAAAGCCTGATCATATAAGATTACAATTGATGATACTCTACAGAATTATGTTACCATTTGAGATATTACAGTGGCAAGGGTCCTCACACAAATTTTCCATCTCTATCACTTCTCTAAAATGTGAAAGCTGTGGGGAATGGGTCATGGGACCTTTTTTGGTAAGATGTTAAAAGAGTAAATTTGTACTCAAATTTACACATGGTGAGTGAAACAGGCCAGACTCCAGTTCGCTGGCTGAGACAGAGCCATTGTGGAGGAAAGGGAGCCTTATTTTGAGTGGCATTCACAGCCCTTCCACTAGGTTTCACTATCGTTGATTGATTTTACATGGAAGTCACTCAGGAGCTTACATTGCTGAGTAGCAGTGCAAACTCCTAAATAGGATAGAGCAGATTTATACTGTTTCCCAAACAAATGGTATCATAAATGCTTTAAATAGTACAGTTACACAGCTAAAATACTGTATAACAGCAGAGGAGGTGGAGGTAAGGGCAATAAGGATAGTATCAGCAGAAAAAGTGTTCTGAGAGTGATTTCTGGAGACTCAGAACATCTAAAATTTACACCCAACTCTGTAAGCTACAAGTGCTCAGCTCGCCTGAAAACAAGCCCATGCATATGCATTCTCATTTTAACCTACAAAAACATTTCAAAATCCAGGCCCTGATCTGGCAAGATGCTGAATGTTTTCCCTTTTCATCAGACAAGCCTCTAAAGAGATACTGAAGCGTGCATACTGTAGGAGCCGAAGCGCAGCCACAAAGGCTAATTTACCCAGCCAAAAAGCAGTCATTGCTGCCACTGCTATGCAGACATACCCACTGCCTTCAGCAGAACTTCAGTGAAGACTGAGGGCACTTGTCACTTCACAGGGAGCACTCAGTGTCTTCCAGGCTCACACTGGGTCTACATATGGATGAGCCAAATATTTTTCACTACAAACACTCTTCCCCTTCCAGGCCTCCTTCGCTTTCAGTTCTGAAGGGTGAATTCATTGAAAACATCTGCACTACTAGAAACATTCTGTGCTTTTTCCAAACCTCATCCCCATGGTGGCTCTGTAGTAATGGAGAATAGACAGAGCTGCATAACACAAGCCTGCAAGCAATGAACTGCAGTAGGAAGAGGATACCAAATGCTGCAGCTTTGCCTCCAGTACCTAGGCACTATCTGGGCTCTGCTCACCTTCTGCCCTGTATTCTGCTCTCTGCCATACAGCCAAAAGCATTCCCCCTCTGCCATACAGCCAAAAGGCTTCCACAGAAACTGCCACATCCCACTGCACTACTCCTACCTCCACGATACAGAACACATCTTCAACAAGTTCCACTTAGCAGTCTGTCACGTTACCTTCTGCACACCTAGGAGTTGCTGCATGCTTCCCTCAGTATCAAGGCCAATTCTGGAATTGGTTTTGGGGTATTTTACATAATTGCTATCTCTCCTTCTTTTGTCATTTTTCCTAATTTTCTTTAATTTTGCAGACTTGCTGCACTAAATAAAGGGCTCTATAACCATGTCACAACAGCGTGGTAGAGGCATGAATGGGACTGATCCTGTGCCATTCACAAGTGGCAGCAACATACTGGGCTAAGACTTCAAGAGCATATTTATGGCAGCAAACTTTAAAGAGCCACATGAAATCTTCAAACAAGGGAAAGGAAAAGATGTATTTTTGTTTGGGGAATAAGGGATGTGGACCAGCCTTCAGCAGGCCTACCAGGAAGGCATGTGTAAGGGCTTGCATGGCCATCTGTTTCTCCTCCTTATCAGCACTCCGGTGCCAGCTGCCTCTGTGGCTGAGCCGTCCCACGAGCAGGCCCCCTGCCCGGTCCTGCGTTGCCTCTGTCTACTCCTCACTAATCCCACATAACTCTATGAGCTGCTTCCTACCGGCCCTATTTGGCCCCACCCCACTATAAACCCCGTATAAATCACGGGGGGGAAGCTGGCGTCTCCGCGCTGGTGCCTGCTCGCAGTGGTGCTCCCTTCCCTGAGCAGTTTCTGAGGCACGCGAGTAGATGCTGCACTTGCTTTACTGTGCCGTGGAAGTGTGGTCCAAGCCTGAACAACCACGGGATTTGTTTGCTGACCTAGCACCTATATCCCAGTGCTGCCGTGCCCAAACTGCAATTAAAACTGCAAAAGCAGCCCAGAAGTCAATACCCCGGATAGACAGGCAAGATAAGAAGCTAATAGCAGATAGAGAGGCTGATAGGCGAGTTTGAAAGCTGCAGCCACCTGGGAGCCATGCACGGTGATGCAATCCAGCAGTGGCAGTTGCCAAAGTCATTCTGACAGCAGAGGCCAAGGGTGGGCAGGGCGCCCGCAGGGGCGCCGGGGAGGGGAGCTGGGTCCATCTGTGCAGAGGTGTGAAAACAGCAGAGCCACAGCCAGGCTCCCTTTGGGGCGTCTCACAGCACTGGCAGCACAGCACTCCACTAAGCCTTGTGCTCAGAGACCATGAACAACCGGGATTGAAAAAATATGTGTAACCTGGCTGAAGGACAGCAAGCTGCTGGGGGAACAGAGAGGGAAGGCAGGAGAGCGTGATCGGCTGTGGATATCTGGAGGATACTGACCCCAGCAAGGGCATGGAGGCCAAGAAAGAGAGCAAGAAATCATCTAGGATGCTGAGTTTTGCGTTACTGTTCCCTGAATGAAATACTGGATGAAATTTAAAGAACAATGAAACTCAGCCAGGCAGGACAGGCTGGCAGATGCTCTGGCATTTCATCTCCTTTGCATTCCAGCACCCTCGTAAGCAGGATAACAGGGAGGTAGGCATGGGAGTTGCTCCCACAGCTCACCCAAGGCACAGCAGCCAGACCTGGCCTTCTCAATTCACTTGCAAAGGTGGAGAGGATCCATCTCTATTGTAATATCTTTCAGCCCAGGAGGCATGGTCACGGACCAACCACGAAAACAATTCAGAACAAAACAATGATGCCACTCCCCGAAGAATTACCCATTGATCTAAGTGTATGAGAAGTAACAGCAATTGGATGTAGTCTCTCCACCAGGGACTTAGAAATTTACAGTGAGTTGCCACAGCACTTTCACTAGCTTTTCAGCCTTCTCTCTAGCTTTACTGCTTTCCAGCCAACAAATTAGTCTATGCAAAAGCCAACACTGAATGCATTTTTCACTTTAACCTACATGTTGAACTTCAATGTCTTCAGTGAACCCAGGGTTAAAGACGGACTGATGTAATTTTCAGGATGAGTTTATAAACTCAGATCTGTCCCAGATTATTACAGACTTGTTGTTATATCTATAATAATAACAACTTCATAATTTACCTGTTTGTCTCCAAGTACAACGGCTATTTCCTACTAGTTCCCAAATACTGCTACCAGCTCAGCAGGAGTTGGCTTTGTGACAGACCTCCACATCAGGACTAAGGATGGTGCAGGACTGACAACTGAATTACAGAGGGAAGCACTTGCTTTTACTTCAGTTTTGAAGGCTCTAGCAGCAAAGGTCACACCATTATCCCCAACACTGGCTTCCAGAACTTCCCTTTCCTGGGCTGTCAACTGAACCAGCTATTACAAACCTCTGACTACCTCTTGAAGGAGTCAATACTCTGTACAGCTTATTTCTTATTTTACTTTTAAGTGGTGATTTGTATTACAAAACAAGCTATGATCCCAGTGTCCTTGTGCTAGGTGCTACAAAAAGTTTTTTGTGAATTTTTTTGCAATGGGAACCTAGAAGCTAAAAACAAAAATATTTAGGAAAAAATTAAATGGAGAGGACAAGTTCTACCACTGTATCAAACCTAAATTCCTATTGAAGGGTACATTCTCACTTGAAGAAATTATTACAGAGCCTACTGGAGTTTCTGTGGATTTTACTGAGACTAAACACTAGAAATATTTCATATTTGAAACAGAAAGGCTAAAACTTCCTGACCAAACACCCTAAACAATGTACAAATGTGTATTTGAGTGAGATATGAATTCTGACTGGATCCAGTCCCATGAAGGTCAATTCCATGTCATACAGTACAAAGCATAGCTCTAAGATTAAAGAGAACTGAAAAGAAATCCTTGTTCTGCTTTGGTAATTCTCATTTACAGAGATGCAAAATACAAATATTTATAAACAATATTCTTACAGGAATTTGAGGGTGTTGTCCTTTTCAAATCATTACTATTTAAAGAAATTCTGAGCTCACTTAAAATGAGATGCAACATGTGAGTATGCATAGCTTTGTTGGAGAAAATAAATGCTATTAAAAATAAAATTAACATTGGAAAACCTCTGCCACTAATCCCAACCAATCAGCCTGGCAAGCTTGAAGGCAAACATGCAAGAAAGTCTCAGAGAATGCAATGATGCAAGAGGCAAAAGAATCTGCTTGCTTGGGTAAGATAGGTCACTATTTCACACCACCAAGACAACACCTCCAGGCTCTTTTATTTCAGTACTGAGCTAACCTGACTGTTTAGCTCACAAAGTCTTTTGGGACCAGATGATGATGAAGACAGTAGCAAGATAACTGAAGATTAAACTTTACAGATATTTCTGTTCCTGAAATTACTTCCCTTTCTCCCTTTCTCTACTCTGCTACTGGATCTGGCTCACAAGTTTCCTATGCCCTCTTAATAAAGTTAAAAACAATTCAACCAGCTGAGGATTGGATCCTAAATTTTTGTTGCTCTATTAGAAGAAAGTAAAATTAATGGTGCTTTTAAAGCCTCCAGAAGGTCGGCAAGAGGTGCATGGAGCACACTGTAACCTAGTGTTAAAACGAAGAGATTCCAGTCCCAGTTTCTCAGCCACCTTTAAGTCAGAGGTACAGAAGGAATCATATACCTGCAAAATGCAAATGAGGAAGGGGATGTGATGGACTGCAGGGCATAGGTAGTTACTCAACAGTATAAATAATTAGTAAAAAGAAGAGCTTATGAGTACAGTAGTGGAAGAGGTGCTTTAGAAGTGCAAGGAAATGCAGCTACAAACCCACTGAGCTGTGGGTGCTGTCTGCATGCTTCTATGGTGAGTGTTATTTTGAGGAGGTGAGGAATGCAAGGCAGGGGGTCTGTGGTCTATGGTTTGTTTTCCCATCAATACATATGTCTGACTTGGAGTAAAAGATTAACAAGACAGCTAGCAAATGCCCTAGGAGACAAATGGGTAAAATGCTGTTTGTACATGTCAGTTGAGGGAGGGCTCATTCTCGTCTCTCAGTCTCTGAATGAATCTGCTAGGATGCACACCTGCACCAGGAAGACTTCCTTGACAAGGTAACCCTTTCCTCTGCAGAACACATGAGCATGTCAGCAGACAGCTTACCTTACACATACATTCTTTCAGTCAATGTGGTTTGGAAAGAACCTTCCACCTACTTTTTTTTCTGCATGTGACGTACATTGCTGTATGTTACAGAAAAGCCCCAGGTAAAGTAAATGGAAACACTATCCAGCAGCTATGCACCTGGTGTTTTTGCATTTCCCAACAGATATTACAGTTGCTGGAATGATGTGTGAATCTCCTACAACACCTCCTATTGACAATTTAGTTTAGGTGTGTCATGAGAGAGATCTGAATTATTGATACTGATGACCCACAGCCTATTGCTAAAAACAAGGAAGAAAGGAAGTGAGGGAATTTATAGTTTAAAAACAAAAAGAAAAAAATGCCAAACTATAAAAGTTCACAAATATTTACATTCTCTACTTTTGACAGCAACTTTTCTATTACAGGCGGAAAAGACTGCAAACAGGCATGCTGACACTTAAATATTTCCGGGATGGTCATGGTGGTGGAGAGAACAGCTAGACTGTCAGTAAAGCTCACCTTTTCTAGGTATCAAAAATTCTGCTGTATTTTCCTGTCCTGTTGGCAATCTGTGCTACTGGTGATCCCTTCAGAGTTGATGGTGTAATGGTGTTGGCCTGAGTCCCACTGCAAGGAATGCAGTGGCACCCAGTCAACCACCAGTACTAACCACAATCTCTCTGCAGATCTTAACTAAACTGGCAGCTCAGCTTTGTGTAGTAATGCCACAAGAAATAGGAGCACCTTTTCCTTCCCTCACTATCTTTCTTTTTTTGTTCTTTTTTGATCTTTTCTGGAATAGTCTGAGGGAGTTAAGCACATTCCCTAAGGAGAGAACTGACCCACCACTTGTAACACTGTCACAACCTTCAACGTCTCTTATGTTCTGATGTCCGCTTTACCTGAAACCTGTCAAGTGTGAGTCACATCCATTTCCCTTATGCCATGATGGAGAGGAATGCTGATATGTGGGAACTGACAAAGCAGTACGAGGGAGCTGATGTTCACCTCTTAAACCTGATGAAATCTGCTGGTGAATCATAGGGTAAGAACTTGACCTCACCCATGAAGTTTCGTGAAGATTAAAAGAACTTCCTTGTACCTCCTTGTTGTGCCTCTGACTACCAGATTTATTGTCTGGAGATGAGCAGTTAAACCACCCCACTAAGCTCAGGGAGAATGAGTTCAAGTCTTGTCAAGGGCCATCTTTGACAACCCAGCTCAAAATAACATAAGCTATTCCTTTTGATGAGTCAAGAACAACTACTCCTTCTATTGAACACAACAGACAGATGTGGTTGGCTGAGGAAAGGAACACACTGAACCATCCCAGACCCTTTCATATCAGTGACATTGAATATATTTTTGTGTGAAAAGTCTGGAGCCTTGAATGAGAAGGTGATGTTGCAGGAAATTAGTCCTCAAGCAATGTTTCTATCTCACTTAAGTCTGGCAGCATGCAAGCGAGCACAGGATAAGCTTGTCCAAAAAAGCTGAGAAATAGTTAGGTAACTATAAGACCATCTACAACAACCCCTAAAAAGCAGGAAAAGGGAACATCATTAAATGAACATGATTTACTATGAACTGAACAGCCTTCTGTACGCAAGGTTCTTAGTCACCTAAGGATTAAAATGATCCTAATATTTGAGCTTCCTGTACACTCCTGACTGCAGCTCTTGAACTCATGAGGATTTGGGCCATAGTCACTGCCAGGGTGCTATGTCCCTCCTCCCTAAGAGTGCTGCCAGAATGCAGGAAATAAGACATATGTTAGTCCATCCTGTACTGTACTCTTACTTCTATTTTTTTCCTTCTTTGCAGCTGCAAAATACAACTGAGCAAGTTAAATTCCACTTCCCTTGAACACGGAAGCCAGCAGTGCCTTTTGTCACATGGTCACATCAGCAGACCACAACAACAAGCACAGTCACCTGGTGAAACAATCCACCCAGAGATTTGGAAGGAAAATTTCCTTCAGGCAGGTGACACTGGACATCTGGCAGTCCTCTGCTTCTGTTCTGAGAGCAACACCCACGTTGTAGGGCATGCTGCCAGAAGCTGCACCCACCTGGGATGTAGCCAGCCCAAGATGAAAGGGAGCACCAAATCCAGAAGGGGTGATTAGCATTCACTGATGTTGTTCAGGACACAAGTACCTGGGAACATGCTAGTTCCCCTTAGGTGTTCAGTACTGCATGGTAAAGTCATGGAACTAAGAAAGTTAATCAGGTCAGAGCCAGGCTTGCATATGCTTTCTCCACAGGAATTACAAACTAGTTGCCAAATATTCAGATTGGGTAATTGCTACCCAGACTACTAAGGATATGCAGCCCAAAAGAAGATAATTGCTCAGAGGTTCTGATAGATTGCATCACTCTCTGCCACAGTATATGACAAAATGAGAATTATCAACATGTAAGGATACAAGCCTGTGTGTACAGAAGAGCTGAACCCATCATGGCTGGCTGAAGCAGAAAAAACATTAACACCCAGACTGTTTATAGGAAAGCAATAATTTGATTCTGAACTCCAGAAGCATTTGAGGAATCCTGAGATTCCCTGAAATAACCTTCCCTTTCTTAGGACACAGGGGACAAGCATTCATCTTTGCTCTAAAATGTAAATTTGACCAAAGCTAATTTTACCCCAGTGTCTAGCTATGAGATCATTGTTCTAACAGCATACAAGTTTAGTCTCACACTGCCACATATTTTATGACCAAATGTAACTTGGAGCAGAGCCTGTACTGTCCATCAAGGGTGCTGCTGCATGATAAAAAAATCCATCATCCATTGTATTTAACGATAAAGCTTTGGTGAAAATCAGGCTACTTCTAACAAAAATCATTAGGAACTACTAAGATTAGGAAATAGAAAGATAGGCATCCAAAATATTACAACCTAATTGTATGTGAGAATGTAAGATTCCTGAAGCATTTCAGAGGCACATTTCTTCTCTGCAACCAAACAGCAATACAATCCAGAAAACAGAACAGATATTTATTCAAATTTTTACTCTATCCCAGCCAGTTGTGCATACAGTGCTGACTCAGGAGCAAACATTACAAAGCAGGAGCCGTGCAGGAACTTAGAAATCCAATTGTACATCTCCCAAGGGGAATCATTACAACAGTGTCAAACAGGCCTTAAGCAGGAGGAATGGGTAGGTGGGGGAGATCTGACAGCAGAGGAAAACAGTGCTGGTAGAAAAGACCCCCATAACAGCAGGTACAGTCGACACGCATAGCCTTCAGACTGAGGCTTTTAAGGAGAAAACTGATGGCCCATATTAAAAGCAAATAAGGAAGACATGGTGTAAATATAATAAGGAGAGAGAGCACATTGAAATATCTGGTGCAGGCCCCACTTCTGTGTGCCATTATGAGATTATACTCCTCTTTGTTTTCTTAGGTTTATAACTCAAATAGTTAATTTTAGACATGACCGCAAACAAGCAAATAGACTCAAAACTACATGTCTAAGAAAACTGGAAGCTGGCAATATTATTAGGGCTTATTCAAGGTACGACCCCTGGCCACAGATGAAATACTAATTAAAGGTTGCATTCAGTACCTTCAGAAAGTGACTATTCATCACAACAAGGGTGTTTTGTCTAATTGTGTAACATAGTTTTATTTTGCTATGCATAGTAAAATAGACCAAAATGTTAATGTAAGAAGACCACAGAGCTTTAGTGATGGGCTGAAACTTAGGACAGGCATGCGTGCATTAATATTTTACTTCAGAAAGTATGTAAGTCATTTCAATAACACTGTGTTTGTCTTCTGTGTGAGATAATGGATAGTCAACAGTCTTTTTTTCATTGTTGGGCAGATCATCAAATTAGTGTCTAAATTAAGGATCTGATTAATCTGCTTTAAATAATTTGTCCATACAAGTAAAATCACCGCAAATTTAACATATTCACATTTCTGGGGTTTTTTACCATTAAGAATAGGGGTTTTTATCAATGCCCAAATCACAGCTCCCTTAAACTGGGAGGTTTCCAAAATTCTGATCTTATACCATGCCTCTCTCTCCTACATATAAAAAAAATTGCTTCTTTATCTATTGTGAAAATATCTTTTTTCTTGTCACAGGAACTACAAATTCCACTGCTCCCATTCACACCAAAAAGAACATTACTCCCTAAACAGCACCACTTAATCCAAAACAAACAGTAAGATATCTAAAATATCCCTTAGTTTACTAAGGGACATAAGACTCAAGAGACAGAGCACCTCCTTCTTGGAACAAAGGAAGGAGAGAGGGTGGATTCAAAAGGGCTGTAATCAAAAGGGTCTAACTCATCTCCAAGTACCATGGCCAAATTTATGAGTGTTTCCACAGGAAAAAAAAAAGTGTCAAAAGGACATCCTGGGCTAGAATGCAGTAGAATTGATTCCCACAAGCCTGGGAATGTTGCTGGTTTTCACGATAGAGCTGTTAATCTTATAATAAAGTAACTTTTGAATGTATTTTGTACTCAGCGACGAGCTCTACTAGCAGTGACCGCAGTGTGAGCAGCCCTCCCCAGTAACAGGGCTGTGGAAATATTGCTGGAGGCAGGTCTTGCATTGCTTTCTTTTGTCTCTCCACTTAAGCTTTGCAGAAAGATACTACCAGAAGCACAGAAAGGCCACAAAACTGAAAACATAATTTTAAATCAAAAGGCTTTTAGTGGTTGTCTTAAAGGGGCTATCTGTGTTCCCAATAGTGACTATAGCAATTACATGACAAAAACATCTAGACAGGTGCATAATTTAAAAAGAGAAAGGACATCCTCCCTCTTTAAGAGAGGTCAGGCTTTATATTTCAGTAGGTCTGTTTGGCTAACAAAGGAGAAAAAATGAGGACAGAGTGAAAGAAGGAGGAGTGGAACAGCATAGGAAAAAAAAGATGAGATGAGAGAAAAGAATGGGCAGCAGAAAAAACAGCAGGGAAGGAGGATGAAAGAGAAAGATGACATCTGACTTGGACAAGGGGTGAACCACAAACCTAGTCATTGCCAGTGTCCAGGACAAAAATAACTCGTTTGTCCAGCAGCAGCAGGGCAGCTGCCAGTGCAGCAGGACAGCGTCCTCCCCACGCTGCTCTGCCCAGCACATCCCCAGCCCACTTCCAGGTCTGCCCCTTTCCCTGTGCTGTGTGGCAGAACTCAGTGTGTTCTTGCAGTCCCTGTGGTTGTGGTTAGGAAACTGCCGCATGATGGGTCTCAATAAAAAAAGTATTTTAATACAAGAAAAACAGGAAACTCAAGCACGTTTTGAGTCTAATTCAATTTCAGTTCCGTGATTCCTTTATTTTCTATGGACAAAAGGCATGTAACAAAATTATGAACTGGGACGTAAAGAAAGCAGAACTGTGCACATGACAGATAAAACTGGCTCATTATGTGAAAACTGAAGCCATGCAAAATAAAAATTCAGAGCAGATTAGAGCACCTCTCATCCAAAAACCAGTTAGGACCAGTCAAGCACATCCCAGCACCTGGACAGAGTTTGAGCAGAACATATATGAACAGGCGCAGGTCAAAGTTTCGCAAGGGGAGACGACCAGGTTATAAAGAAATGCAAATATTCTTTCTTCATTTTAAGCTGAAAGCAACCTCTGGTTTAGGAATCTTCAGAGGCAAGGTACAAGGTACAAGGTTCAATGTCAGCTGCCTCACACTCTCTTTGCAATATCAGTGCATTTCAGTGCTAATGTACTAAAGCATGACACTAGCTAAAGATAACCACATTCTATTGAGAAACACAACAATAGAAATAATGGAATAAGCACTTCATGCAATTTGCTAGGAATGTAGTTTGGACACCAACAGCCAAAACAAACTAAAATGGCAAATGCAAGGACTCTCTTTTGAAAAGATCTGCAAACAGACTCAGCAGCTTAACAGGGGGTCATATTTTCCACAAGGATAAACTGTCCTTGAACAATATTTTCAGTGTTCTGAGTACTAACCTGCTTTCTTTTCATATGGATTGCTCTCACCTACACTCCTTTTCCCTGAACAAATATTGACTGTGACCAATAAAGTTCTGCTCTCCATTTACGAGTTAAATAGCATCGCATTCCCACACGCTGCTTTATATACCCATACATTGAGCATACGTGCCCACAAAAAATGACATCTCCAAACTACGTCTGGTGGAATTATTTTTAAGCAATCATATTCACTGTAGATTTCAGTCCTGATTCATCAAAACATTTAATTCACTGTGGTATTAGATCTGTGAGCAAGAGGAATGAAACATTCAGCTCAAGGAAGAAGGTGACATATTTCACCAGCGATAAAGCATTTCTGTGAGTATGTGAAAGAGTGATGCCTGATGCATTGCTCATAAGCATGAGAGTAAACACATCATCTGCACAGGGAACTAGTGACATGTCTAATTTCAAGAAAGCAACAATAGGTATTTTTAGTTAATTATTCATACATTTCTAAATGTGTTCAAGGGTTTTACCAGGTCAGAGTTAAAGAGGACAGATTACAGCCAGCAAGATGCCAGCAGTCTGTAGGTGATAAGCATGCTGGACTACTACCTGTTATACATTCATTATTCGCCTATTATTATTTGCTGCTCATTGTCTTGAAAATTTCAGTAAACAAGTCATAAATTGAAAGAATCCTTAGATGTGAATCACAAACATCCAGCACAAACTATGTATGAAGAAAAAGGGTAAAAATTTCACAGGTTAACATACATAAACAGAGCACATCATCTAAGCCTCTTTTCTTTTCTACCAGGGGACACATCCTCAGCACACCAGGGCCCACCAGCGTCTGTGCTATGTTTATATAGCTTTGGGGAAGTCAGGGACTGTGATCCACATGCAGGTCCTTTTTGCTGAATTCCCCTCCAGGGGCGCAGGGGCGAAGAGGAACACATCTCTCATGAACACCTGCAACCAGCAGTTCCTTCCTCAGACACTTAAATAGATTTTCCTCACACTACAGTAAAACAAGATACTGGCTGTTCCCCTTCATACACCCAAAATATAAACAGTTGTGCTAACAAGAAAGAAGGTGAGAGCTGCAGCAGGTTAATCTGGGATGCAAAAGTAGAGCTATGCTGGACTTGAGTTTAATTTGAAAATCCCAGCTTTTCTGCAGTGCCCCCCAAAATAGGCTGAGGTTCAGACTGCATGGCATGCTTAAGCTCTATCACAAGCACACTCATATACCTTGTTTAGAACTGTTCCTAGTCTTACAGATCTCTCTCAAGTCTCCTGAGACTAGTGGTATCTGACAAAGTTAAATACTGGGCCCAGTATTGTTCGACTTACTCATCAATGACCTGGATGAAGGGGCAGAGGTCTCCTCAGCAAGTTCCCTGATGACACAAGGCTGGGAGGAGTGGCGATACCCCAGAGGGCTCTGCAGCCCTTCAGAGGGACCTCAACAGGTTGGAGAGATGGGCAGAGAGGAACAGTTTGAAATTAACAAAGGCAAATGCAGGTTCCTGCACCTGGGGAGGAATAACCCCAGGCACTGGTACAGGCTGGGATGACCTGCTGGGAAGCAGCTCTGTGGAGAAGGACCTGGGAGTGCTGGTGAACAACAAGCTGTCCATGACATGTGTCCTTGTAGCCAAGAAGGCCAGTAGTGTCCCGAGGGGCATTAGGAAGAGCAATGCCAGCAGGTCGAGGGAAATGATCCTGCCTTCTACTCGGCCCTGGTGAGGCCACACCTGGAGTGCTGTGTCCAGTTCTGAGCTTCTCAGTACAAGAGAGACATGGAGCACTTGGAGCAGGTCCAGCAGAGGGCAATGAACATGATTAAAGGACTAGAGCATCTCCCTTATGAGGAAAGGCTGAGGGAGCTGGGCCTGTTCAACCACAAGAAGAGGTGACTGAGTGGAGACTCCACCAAATGCTATAAGTATTTGAAGGGAGGGTGCCAAGAAGATGGACCAGGCTCTTCTTAGCAACAGGACAAGAGGCAATGGGCAGAAACTGATGTACAGGAAATTCCCCCTCAATATGAGGAAGAACTTCTTCAATGTGCAGGTGACTGAGCACTAGAACAGGTTTCCAGAGAGTTTGTGGAGTCTCCCTCACTGGTGATATTCAAGAACTCTCTGGATGCAATTCTGTGCAATGTGCTCTAGGGTGGCACAAGTTTAGCAGGGAGGCTGGACTTGATGACCCACTGTGGTCCCTTCCAATATAACCCACTCTGTGATTCTGATCTTTACAGGAGAGGCTCAGTGGCCACAGACTATCTGTGAGAGCCACTTGGATGGTCTCTTGGTGGAGAAAGAGGAGAACCCACATAGCCAGCAACATTAATAGACTGTGTATGGTCTCCTAACAACTTGACTAGGATTGGACCTAACTTGATTTAGGGCCTAGGTAAGCCTGATGTTTGAAATTATTAGTGTGGACATGCATGGTCTATTTTCTGTTTTATATATGCATTTGGTTTTTGTCAAGATAACTAGACTTCAGGACAAGCAATAGCCACAAGGCAACCAACCACCAAGCTGAGCCCAATGGCAAGGGAAGCACCAACTTCCCTGTGGGTGGAAGCAGGAGTAATATATCAGCACAGAGCCTTGATTAAAGCAGAAGAGGGTAAGAATTCCCATCCAGAAAAGAGATGTCTGTCCAGCATGAGGAAGGACAGGTTAAACAGCCCGTGCTACCTGCTCTGTACTAGGAGATGCGGTCTGTACAACAAGCTCTCAGCGCCAAACGCCAGTGAAGTGTTAAACAGAGAGAAAATTAAGTCAACCACCAACATGCTGGAAACAGCAAAAACTATTGGCTTTGGCACATGTGCAAAGCATATATGCCTGTGCTGCCTGGAATAGCAAGAGATGCAAAATCCAGGACTGCCAGGATTGTTGGTGAGAGGGAGTGATGAGATGCTGCACTGCTGGGCAGAAAAAAAAAAGATCCCATGTGCTGGTCTCAAAGGAAATCCAGATGGTCTCCTGATAATCTTGAGGGTGAGGATTTCAGATCCATCAGGCCAAGAAAGAGGAACTACACAAAATCAGAGAATCACTTAGGTTGGAAAAGACCTTTAAGATCACCAAATCCAACTACAAATGCAACACTACCAAGTCCATCACTAAATTATGTCCCTAAGTGCCACATTTACACATCTTCTAAATACCACCAGGGATGGTGACTCAGCCACTTCCTGGGTAGCCTGTTCCAATGCTTAACAATCCATTTGGTGAAGAAATTTTTCCTAACAGCCAATCTAAACATCCCCTGGTGCAACTTGAGGCCATTTCCTCTTGTCCTATCACTTGTTACTTGGGAGAAGAGACCAACTCCCACCTCACTACAACCTCCTTTCAGATATTTGTAGAGTGTGATAAGGGCTCCCCTGAGCCTCCTTTTCTCCAGACTAAACAACCCTAGTTCCCACAGCTGTTCCTCCCAGGACTAGGCCCTTCACCAGCATGAGACAGTCATATCAAAATGCTTAGGAGACTTTCTTGTTCACCAAGTTGCTTGTTTGTAAGGTATTTTTTTCATTTATCAGCAAGCATGTTCTATACTAACATCTGCTTGACAATTTGATATTTGAAACCTGTGTCATCTGAAACCTTATCTGTCTCATTTGAGCAAATTTACCTTCTGTCAAACACTAAAGATCTTTGCTTTTAGTTTAAGGTGACCTTGTTTCCAAACTTGTAAACCCTGCTTTACAGAGAAAACATCTTTTCATCTATTATTTGGCCACTATCAAGAATTTAGCAACAAGCGCACAGAACGAGTCACACTTCTGCACACCATGCAATACAAACAGGAACATCTCTCTCTTTTAAATAGTCCCTAATTAAGCCACAATGCTGGTTTCAGGGGCTTTTCCAGTACTTCTGAGAAGAGACAATAGGCTGAGTTAGACAGCAGTGGCAAGCAGCCAGTGTGCAGGTGAGAGAAGAAAGGGACCTCTAACTTCATCTCCACCCAACATTCCCACATGCTTGACCCCTTTCAGCCGCTATGAATAAGATTTCACTGGTTTTCTTAAAACAGATGCTACTGAGAATAACTAGGAAGTCATTAAGCACTGTAAATAATTAAAATAGATAATACTGTTGTAAAAATACACTGAAGAATTGCAATTTGTGATGCATGAGGCTTGCTGTGCTGGATATGTAAACTTAATAAATAGCGAAATTAATTTGACCGCAAAAGGTCTTCCAGTCAACCATGCAAATTAGCACAGTGCTGTTGAAATGCATTATATCTCAATACTGCTTTTAATCAGAGGATCCCAAAATATATTTGTGATCCATAATTAATAAGACATATTATATTTCCTTGAGCTATGCAAGTGTGATTATATCATACACTGCAGTACTCTCATTGCACTTCTCTATGAGCTGTAAAACTGTACTACTGTATGAGTGGGCTCATATAATAGCAACAAGCTGTGACCATTGCCTTGTTTCTGGTTTAGAAGTGTGCTAGCTATGTAAATGTCTGCATATCCATGTGTTGCCATTGCAATTCTTTCCCTCCCTGTGCAGGTACAAAAGACACAAGTTGGTGGGAGGATATTAAACTTGCAACAGTTTTTTCCCAGATGCCTATTTCTTGCTATTTTCCAGTGGGATCCTCCAAAGGAGAAGCAGCAACAGAACTGAAAAGGGAATGTGTTTGTGTACAGATGTGGATGCATGAGTGACAAATCAGTACATCACACTGCAGAATCATGTAACTTCTGAGAAGCAGATAGGTAAGCCTAAAATATACTATTCAAAAACTGGATACCTAATTTTTCTTGCTAACCATGACGAAGATTATTCATGATGAAAGAGATTTAAAAATACAATTTAGTTTTAACCATGTATTCTTATTTAAAGACTAGAAGAAAAATATTATTTTACAGGTAGTGATCAGACACTATGAGACTTAACTTTCCCACAGTTGCATTGTACGTCTGTGCTCACACCGGCAATTGCATCCACTCAAATTGCTGTTAATTCTGCTTACGACATCAGTGCCTAAGAACTACGGCAAGGGTAGTGCCTTCACTCTCGCCAGGCTCTGTGCACACAGAGCTGCAGGCAGGCCCTGCCTGGAGGTCTCACAGCCAAAACAAAAAATTGAGGAAAGGCTGGAGAAAAGGCAGTACCACAGCCAGCAAATTGTGCAGGCTTTAGATAAAGTGGGGGGTGTGGAACCAAAACAAACAAATGACTGATGAGGAAAGATTTAAGAAGAAATAGGTCAGGAGAGATGAAGATAAACCAGAAGAGACAAGGAGCAAAAATGAAGTGAAATCACTGTGGGGAGTGGTAAGATGCAGAAAGAGAGACAGCCCTCCAGCGAAAGAGGATGGGGTACAGAAAATGCTCCAGAAGTGCAGTAAGCTCTCACAGCATCTAACAGTCCCTATTTCAGCAACTCCGGTAGCTGTTCCTCTCTGTGGTTCAGTGGAGGCATCACTTGTGTCCTAACATCCTCTGAGCAAAAGAGCTCCCTACACAACTCTGCACTGAGGGAAGGGGGAGGGCTGGGCACTGACCAGAGCCCGTGTACTTCCCCATCTCCTCACAGCCAGCTCAGCCCTGGCTGCCTCTGCAGCTGCTCTGCCAGCTAAAGAGCTTGGCCGCAAGGCCAACCACAAGCCCGAACTTCTTCTCCTGCTAGTTGGTTCACCACTTGTATCTCACTCAACAGGCCTGCTCTGAGCGTGCTGCAAACACATTGAACACTCCTGCTTCTCTTCCATATCCACACTATTTCCCTTGCAGGTTTAGATGAGCAGAAATATATATGTAACAGATGAGAGAGGAGGAGAGGAAAGAGGAGAAAGATGGAGCTTTCTGGCTCATCACCCAGATGGCTTTTTAGCCAAGTGTACTGACAAACATGCAATACTGCTAAAAGCTGTTGCTATTAAACCCAAATGAATTTGAAGGACAGACTTCGATCCTTATTATTTTTTTGTGAAAGCTGTCAAAATCCCCAGATTCCTAACTCTACTGTACCAGAGAGTTGCGTCATGCACCCTTTTCCTGCAGACAAAAGGACATGGACACATAGCAGATCATGGTTTATGATAGCTGGAAACAGAAGATGCAGGCACTGGCACTTACCTCCATATCCCTATCCCCTGTGGGAGGAAATGGAATTCAAGGGGATGGATGTACAACCATTTCTCATGGTATCTTGCCAGTCCTCTGCCCTGAGTCTATTATGATTAATGCTGATCCACCACCTGGAGCCTGTGTTGGCCGTTCATACTGTTTTTCATGGCGAGTAACCATAGTAAGCATGTGTAATAGATCTCCACCCACATTTTTGAAGAGTTCTGGGATTGCTAGAAAGATGAAGCAAAGTTAAACTGGGCCCCAGACTGTACCATGTAACCAAGTTCCCTGTGGATCCACTTTCTGCTGACGGGCTTGTAGCAAAGGCTTCGTCTCCCTTGAGGGTATATTAGGAGCAGCAAGAAATGAATTGCAGCAGGGTCAGTTCTCAACAGGCAGCAGGTAAGAGAAGATATTTTCTTCTCCTAAGCCACTCTGAATCCTGTTCAGAAGCAAGTTTCTCTCCAGAATCCTTCAGACAGTGCAACACAGCTCACTGCCTCTAAAAGGCTGACCTTCAAACAAGAATATCAAAGTTAGGGCAAGAGGTTTCTGAAACATTTCAAACAGTTTCTTGTGAGTCATCATTAAAATGGCCATTTGTGGGTAAGAACAAAATCCTGAGCAAAGGTTACCCCTCAAATGCTTTTGAAAAGCCATGTGCTGTGTTAAACAAAACCATTACAACACAAGCTGCAACCTATTTCCAACATCCAGAGCCAGAGATCATATAAAACTATCAGATTAGATTTGTATTGTAAAGTTTCTACTAAAATGAAGTCATGCCTGATAATACTGATATACTACACCCTATACATAGGTAAATCAATATTATCATTACCCCCCAGAGTGCAATACTCAAGCTAGGTTTGGTAATCAAAGCAGACTGCATTTAACAGAATATCAGAAATATTTATTACATCTTTAAACAATTGCAAGCCTGAAAGCTAGAGCCCTGATGATTCAAAGTAAAAAAGCAGGATTTTGATAGCACTCCATGGAAAGAGAATTTTCTTTCTCCATTTGGCACACTACCATCAGATCTCCTGCATGCAATCCAGCCCCACAGTAAGTATCCAGGCCACATACAACACACGTACACACCAACAGGCACCCAAAGTTTCAGCTGTTGCAAACTACCATTGCTTGTTTGACTTCGGCACAACTGTTTGCGGCACCTGAGGATCTGGCCCAAGGAACATATTCCATCAGAAACTGAAAAGCACCAGTTTTAATGTGCTTTTGACAGATCAACAAGGTTGTTACTGTTTTTTAAATTAACATCCTTTAGTTCATGAGAAGTCTTCAGCATTTTTATATTAAAACAACCATTTTTAGCTCATCTGCAAGGTTTCAGGCCAATGCCAACACACAGTACCGCCAGGCACTGGTGTTTGGGGCTTACAAGTTATTAAGTTTCAGTCACCAAACTAAAGGCCTAGAATCTCATCTGAGATTCCAAACTTCTCCCTACAGAAGTGAAGATTGTGAGCTGGGACTGAGACTGTGGCTGTGACTGAGAGACCGCCCAGCTTCAAAACAAGCCCCACCAATTCTCATACCTCCATCCTCACCCACACTTTCCCAGATAAGATGCTTTGCTTCCATGTTGAGACTACTGGGAATGTGATGAGCAGCCTCTGGTTTAACAAGAGTGTTCTTGTCTTTCTGTCCAATCACTAAAGTGGGTAGGTCAATGGGATCAGAAGTTTAATGAAGTTTACAAAATAGAATCTGCTATTAATACAGTCTGGGTGGTTTGGGGTTTTTCTTTTACTAGAGTAGTTCATAAGAAGGCTCATCTACTCATCTGTTCATTCTCAAGAAATGTAAACTCCTTAATTCACTGCACGTTTAATTGGAAAACCCAGGGCCCTGTGATGTATCCTGAGCCCTACCACCCAAGGAAGCACTGCAATTTGACGACACATTAAACACTATAATTCATGGAAGCAACTTCTAGGTATAAACACTGAAAATCTTTACAAGTAGTGGTCAATTGCTTGTTGAAGAAACTGCTTTTAAAAGGTCCCCCTTCATCTGGTTGCTACCATCCCTCTGCCAGTAGCTGCCCACACTGCAGAGCTCCTCTTCATTCCTATACAAATGCTAGCAGGTTAATTTAACACAAGAAAAGCTCTTTACTTTAATCTGGCTGACACTACCCTGGAAGCAGATTCTCACTGTCTCTTTCCACATGGCTGTAGGGGCAATGGCATTACAGAAAAAAAAAACGTTGGTAACCAGCAACAAAAAGGAAAGCACATCTGAAACCAGTGTGCTGATCTTCAGTGGATGCCTACCACATCCTACAACACAAAACATCAGTCAAAGATGAAATCTGCAGGCAAAACCAATCTTTGCATGCCAGTGCCTTTCCTTTGAAAGAGATTAAAGAAAAAGTAATTGCAGTGAAAAACTAGTCCTTTACCTAAACAAATCTGGGGAAATTCTAGGAACACATACCTTGGAGAAAAAGAATGCATTCTGGAAATAATTAACAACTGGTTGGCTTCTCTTATGGTAATGTTTGAATTTGAAGCTAAGGAAAAAGACAGTAAATTTCAGCAGATAGATCTCAATTTCACTTCTCTAATGCTCAAACCTGAATGTTAATGTGATAGCAAATTTGGGCCGCAGCAACTTTTTCCTTGATTTTTATTTCTTTCCTGTGAAACTCTGAAAGTGTTTTTATCTTTTTTAATTTCAGGCTGGTTTATGTTCATCAAATTTTATTTTTCTGTATAACTGCCCAAAATGCTGAGTGTTATGTTGATACATACAAATCTCAAATTCAGTTTCCAAGGCTTTCTTCTGGAAAATGCCAATTTCCTCTAAAACACTCATTTTCTATGGAAAAAAAAAATTGAGTTTCTTCTCTTTTCTCAGGATAGATCTCATTTCAAACTTGCAGTGATTTGTCACCTTTTCATCCAAATCTTGGAATAGCAATTCAAGATGATTTTCCAATTAGCCAGATCTTGAAGTAGAGTGGAGGAGGCATTTCTGTGGAGCTTGCATTGTTCTGTATGTTCCCCCTGTAACTGTTGATGAAAATCACCTCTTGATAATGGCAAGCAAAGGAAAGGAGGAAGGGGGCTTGAAGGAGTGGGAATACCCAGTAGAAAATAAAAACCTTTTCAAGGAATTTAAGATTCTGTTCCACTCTGTCCTTATTGTCAGCAAATCTCAAAACAAATATAAATAGTACCACTTAGCACTAGTGTAACTGACTCCTTCATGTTCCCCCATCCTTCTTTTTTTAATATTAGTCCTATGGAAAATGAAACCTTGTAACTTCTGATCAGCCTAGGCATGGAAACCAGTGCTGCATTATGCAGACAAGAGGGATCTCCCTGATTTCAAACAGGGGTCTGAAAAACCAAGTGAGACCAGTCCAACACAACCAGTCCCTGGACAAAGTCCCCCACGCCCCTTCCCAGATGTCCCTCAGCCAGGACTTGCCTCTTCCCTGCTGCTGCAAACCTGGGTCTTTTCACACCAGAGTACAGCACTCATGCCAAATTGTGAAGTGGTTTTATGAGGTGGAAAGGCACCAGCTAGGGGCTAAAGAAAGGCCAATAAACTCCTCTAACTTGTAACAAAATAACAGATTTAAACCCAGGTCAACTGAGGTGAAGGGCAAGTGCATTAATCGCCTGTATTAACAAGGCTCTGTGTGCCTGCAGCAGCCCTCAATTGGAAAAGACAGTACATCTTGCTGTAAATAAGACAAATAAACAGCAGCTACAACAACAAATCTTCCCCCAATTTCTTCTACTTTTCATTAAATGAGTAATCTGACTTTTATTAAGTCCTCTTCAAAGGCCGTGCAGGCCACTCTTTTTAGCGGTGCCTGTTTACACTGCATGTGTACTCCAAGACGTACATCACAGCCTGACGGGTGCCTGGAAAGGAACCTCAGCCAGTTTTGTTCTTAAGTGATAATCGAAGAAATCCTCGGTCACGTGTTGCAGCAGTGTGAGTTGGCCATACCAGGACGAAGAGTCATGCAGATGTTACCCAAACGCTTCCATTAACTTAATCTTCCTCAGAAGAGCCCTTCTGCTGCCAAGTACTTAAGAGTGTCACTTGGGATTTAGATGCCATTTTTGTTCACTGCTGAAGACTGGTCATGTGTAGGAATCTGCAGCCTTGATAATAGGGTTTACAGAACACCATGAAAATAGATTACTGACTGCTGAAAACATTTTAAAAAGGCAATGTTACCTTTTTTACTAGCCTTAAGTGCTTTCTGGCATGGAAGGTTTAATGGTTGTTTACTCCAATATGTTTTCTAGAATGTCAGCTTAGAACAAAATAAAGATCATCATAATAATTAGCTGAGATGCTGAAAATATGAATCAAGAGTCAAGACCACTAAATGTTTTCATCCACATTATTTTAAAAAACAAAACTGTATTTCTGTGATCAGAAAATGCATCAAACTTTTTCAATTGTCCTAGCATATGCTGTTATCTCTGTAATGAAACCAGTTTTGCTTTTTTCCTTTTTTAACTCAGTTGTTATGTGGGAAGATGTAGTAGTATAAAATAGCAGGAAATAGTATGAGTAAATTTAACTTGAAAAGTTTAGTATGTGTTTTAGAGAAAAGATTAACAAATCCTATTTTTTTTTCAACTGTCTTTTCATCTCCCTTTTTTTCATCTTGCATTTGCTTCAGCCAAGCAATTCCAACAGTTCAGAAGGACAGATGTTCCATCTCATTCTATTTCCAGACAAGTCACTCTGTAAAATTACATTTCTTTTGAAACATTAGTACAACACTTTAAAGACCATCAGAAGTTTTAAAGGCGAATTGCAGAGGAATAATCAGCAATGTGTTTGGATCTAGTTTCTGTTCTGGAATTTTTTTCAGTTGTAGTACCACTCCTCAGCGAGAGAGTTTCAAATTTATTTTCCACCTTGTGGTTCTTCCTGGTTTGCATCTATATAGTACCACAAACTTCAGTGCAATCTGAGCAGAGTATGTGTATTTGTGATATTCAAGGGTGATGTGTTCGGGGATGTGTTCAGTGAACCAAGGCATACCAATAGACATCACAAGGAGAAAAAAAAATTATTTAAAATAAACTACTATGCTGACTGGCTAATCAAAGCCTACTCAATAAGGACATTCAGATCACACAGCTGCATTTCATATCATCACTGTTAATCTGAATGTGCTGCTACATTTTTACAAGGCCAGAGAGGTAGAAACGTTTGATCAATGCTCTCAGGAAACACACACCTGCACTGACTTTTCCTGAACAGGTTAGTGATGGCACAAGAATTAAATACAAAGTCTCAAGAAAAGCAAATTAAGATTTGAAAGCAGCCACTTAACAAAGAGAGCCAGAAATTACTCCATGTGGGTGCATCTGTACTATTGCTTTAGCTGGGATCATAGGGACACTTTTGAGTCAAACCTACAAATCATCCCCATTTACTGCACTTGGGCTCACATTGCAGGGTGGCCTCAGCACTAAAAGAGAAAGAAATGTTCCTGAGAGCCCCTATTTACTCACAGAGTTTGCTAACATTCTGTCCACAGGACTAGACTAGCATCAGCATGAAGCACCCTCCTGAGATGTGCTCAGAGTGGGTACCAGGTTCAGAGGGCTGACTGCTCCTTCCTGCCAGTGTGCTGCTGTCCATCTGCTCTGCTGGCTAATGTGGGCACACAGTCTGTATTGTGTCAGTGGAAGGCACATTACTGTTAGGGCCTTAATTTCCAGGTTCTTCTCCAGGTATGAACACTGCTGCCTGTGAAATGGAAATAATGCCGCACTTTTATGGAAGGACGGCTGACTATAAGAATAGCTAGGTGCAACAGTGGAAAATTCCTACCATCTTAATGTCACTAGGAATTTTACTATCAATTTCAACTGATAAAGTGAAGTTTCAAGGCAATTGTGGATATCCATTAGATATTTAGCACTATTTACAGCAGCAGTTTGTCTACTCCCTCTAACAGGAATTAAAAAGAAAAAAAAAAAAAAAAAAGATGCTTATGTTTGAGTGCAGAAATAGAAAATTTTATTGGGTTAACCTCCCTGAAAAGCAAGATGGCACTCAGTGAAGAGTGTATTATGTCAAATCCAATTATTTAGTAACTCCAAAGGAGACAATGGATTTGGAGCACAGCTGAATTTGGTCTAGCGCTGCAAGTTAAGAAAATTGAGCTAAATTCTGCCAAAGGAACATGCACTGAAGTAAGACTACACATTTAACAGACAGGAAAAAATTTGCTTACATCACACACAGGATCATGTCACGCTTGCTCTGGCAGTGTAAATCTCTTACCAAATGCAGTGGACTTACTCCTCTAATTTGAAGAGGTGAGATTTGGATTTTTCTTTTTACAATTACATATAAGAATGCTATCACATTAGGAAGATTTTCTGTCATCACTTTTCCTTCAATTACAAAAGAGAATACAGAGGGTAGGGGATGTTATGAAATCACAGTATTGGACTGTATCCCAAAACAAGGATTATATTAAATAAAAAGAGGTATTCAAACTTGTTTCATGACTGTGGTGCTTCGGTTTTACTTAGATAATTCTAACAAAACTAATACTCATGTCTGATTTACAAATGTGCACGTACCAAATATGGAATGGAAGATCTTAGGAGCTTTTCTGGAAAAATGTGGAAATTGCATGCTCCCTAGTAAAAGAAAAACCTGGTTTTATTATTATATGACTAATCTTATTCACCTGATATCAGTACAATAATGGACTAAGATAACCTGTAGCTCCAAACACACAAATAGCCCCTTTTATCACTTATTTCAGTGAGTTAGACTTTCCTTTCTACCAAACCATCTGGAAAGCAAACTTTCATCTAATATTATCATGTACTAGCTACAGCTAATGCTCTATGCCTAGAAATTGTAAAACTACTTCCTTTATCATTAAATGTAACATAGCTTACAAACCTTCAGAATCATGCAGATATTCTTAGGACTTTGCATAACTGGAAATGCAAACTGGGATCCTCATAGCTATTCAGCTGCCCAGTTCTTCTTGAATTCCATTGAACAAGGTACTTACCTATTTCTGAGGATGCAAACCCCAGTTTCCCATAAAACTAATGAATCAATACATCACAGAAAGACTATACCAATGTGAGTTTTTCAGGCTGAGCCCTGAATGAAAAATGTGAGAAAGACTTAAGAAAAAAACTTCCTGCATAATGATAGCAGTTCAGCTTTAAGTATCATCTGCTTTTTAAATTTTCAGACACTCGAAGGACTAAAATATCACATAAATGTTACATTTTAAAAAAGGAAAGTCCTGGAAGTTACAGAAATAAATGGAGTTCTCAGTGGCAAATTCTGCACCCTTTCCGTGGGAGTCAGCCTGAGGAAGTGGGAGTAGAGTCACACTAATTGGTAACAAAGTCATTTGGTTCACTCCTAGACTGGTACTAATTTCATTATTACACTATATAGAAACATATAATTATTTACAAATAATTTCACAAATAAATTGCCTGAATTTACACATTAATAAATCAGGCCAAAGTTAGGTTTTGTCCTGGAAAAAGCATTTTTCAGCAGTTTATAAAGGCCCAGACTTTAAAAGAGGGACCAATGCAAGCAGTGCCTATGTGTTCATCTTCTGTACGAATTGGTTTAACACTAATGATGCACGTGGCACAAAAACTCATATGGGCTGAACATTGCAAGGCTGCCAATTTAATTTGAAATGACTTGACAGAAAATCTCTAGGCCACCAAACACTATTATAAAGCACTGTATTCTCATTAAAGGTCTGAGCCCTTTTTTTTCCTCCCTGAGGGCAGGCTCCTCGTGAGGCTGTCCCTCTGGCATAACATGTGATAGAGCTAATCTGTCTTCACTTGGACAGCATTGCGGATATGCAAACCCAGGTGGCACTAATAGGTTTACAGTAATAACTATGGAATTGGATACAGTATGTTACACTGTGAGAAATTCCCACAGATCAATTTTTGTGGTGAAGGTTAACCAACAGACATAGAGCCATAATATTCTTTTTTCATGGATCTGCTAACAATTTTATGGTTTTAAAAATAAAAGAAGAAAGACTCTCCCATACTTGGACAGAATATAAATATTTAACTTTTCAAACATATCTACAATATATGTGCATAAAAAAATGCTCTCTTGGAAAGACAACTTCTGTTGTCAGTTATTCCAGCACAAACCTGGAGGAATTCCATTGGCTTCAAAGAAAGATGCCACTATAAGTGAGAGCAGAATATGCCCCCAAAATATATGTAACATAACATTGTGTCGTATCATTTTGTTCATACATTTTAGTGGCAGTATTGTAACTTTATTATTAGAAATTACAGTGAGAATAAAATTAGCTGCATAATCATAATGAATGCACTATACAGTTGAAAATACCCTTGTTGTAGCAAAGCATTGTAGCCAGAGACATAAAATTGTGATCTGACCATTTGTGGTCATTAGAGATCCCATGGTACTCTTTGTAAGATTACGGGTTTTAATCTCAGGGTGCTGGCCAAATTCCAGCTTGGGTAATTACATTCTCTCTACCTAAATTCCCCACATTTCACCCAAGGTGGCTGCATTTCCATGGTGCATGAAGTGTTCTTTGCATGTGGACTTTAAAATTCTGTACCTGTTAGTGTAAAAGGTGTTATAAAACATGTGATACTCTTGTTACAATTAAGTTAAAGTACATTCATTCCAGAAAATAGAAGGAGCCATCTGTCAATCAACTGCAACATTTAATGTACTGATTAAAAACATCATTTCAGCTCAAGAGGCACTCCTGTATTGTGGTATGTTATAGTCTTTGCAGTCATAAATTCCATACCCCTGTTAGCTACCACAGATGGAACATATTGAGAAGTTAAACACACGGCACTGGTGACTGAAGAGGATGTATACAACCACACTGCAAATTCACCCAGCTTGTCAGCCCCCAAACAGCACTATTACCAGCTCAAGCCAGAGCATCTGTCTCGCTTGAGACTAACAAAGAGATCTCCTAAACGAAGTATAATCATCTAGGAGAGGGAGTTTGAAATTGAAAACAAAGCCAGGCAAAAGAAATACTTTTCTCGATACACAGACACCTGAGCACTTCCAAAGCAGGGTACCTGTCTACCTGCAGACAGGATGATGGGAAACTGCCTCCCTGGGAAATTTATTACTCCCTCAGATGATTCAGGTAGTGCCTCCTACTGCAACACCTACTCATCCTCACTAGTAAGCAAAGACATATGGAAAGAGGGATGATGTACTCTGCAGCACTGCAAGATGGTTTTCCAGCCCAGAATGCCACCTCATGTCTGCCTAGGATTTTATCAGCCATTTTGGTTCATCTTTCACAAAAAGAAATGGACTGGAAGCAAAATAGCAAAGTATCACAAGAAAAAACAGTCATAAAAAATACTTCCAAGCCTTCCTTTCACCAGCATCTCTTTGTCACATTTTTGACAGTCAGATATTCAGTAAGAAATTTGATACTCCTCAAGCACAGAAATCATTCTATTTGAGTTTCATATAATTAATTCATTTAATTAGGAGTAAAAAAACCTTTCAGGATTGTTCTAATAATTTATCCAGTGAGTCATGGGCCAGGTCTGGGGATGCTCAGTCTAGCAGAATGCCATCTTCATTTGGCCTGAGACTGTTGCACTGAACCAAGTCATGTACAATTCAATAACTTCTCAGAGTTTACTCTGATGAAACCAGACTCAAATATCTATCTATCTATCTATGGGACAAGAAAACAAAGGAGGCTTAGTAAAAGAGGAAAAAAGACCACTTACTTAAATAAAAAAAGCTTATTCTGCTGAGCTGGGGAGAAGATGTAACAAAATTTCTAAAACGTAACAGATAGAACCACTGTAGTTCGCAATAAGCTATAACAAAACGGTCTGAAAGAAATTATCTGATGCTGGAATCATAAATTCTATTGGCTGTCTAGAGGCATGTTATTTTAATCTGATGGTAAAAATATTATAAAAACTGTATGCTTTTCTAATAAATGTTTCCGGCCTTATCACTGTCTGGGGACGGTGCTTTTGCGCCGATACACCGCATCTCTGCGTGCTAAGTGCTTGACAAACAAATCACTTGCGTCGAGCAGCACCATGTGCAATATTGACACCAAGTGCAGTTGGAAGCAGGAAATCACTGATTTTCAACTGATATTTAAGCAGGAAATCGTTTACTATTGATTGTTATTAGGCAGACACTGTTGTACTGAATTAGCACAAAATGATCTGATACATGAAAAAACTACCATTAATCAAGGTAATATTAAGTGAACTTAACTACAAACTTTAAACATCTTTTAGCCTTCCACACCATCTACACAACCTACTTGCACAAGATACAGTTTATTGCTAAGATGAATATTTTCTTCTGTATTTACAAAAATGTCTCACGTGTGGGCCTTCACATCAGAAAAAGTCTTTATACAGCAGTCTCTTGTAAAAGGTTGTTTGACAACTGATACCATGCAACTGCACTGCCAACCCTTTTTTCCCCTAGAGAAAACTGGAGGTATTTCAGACACAACATCTGATAACAATTTCAATGGCCTGTCTTTTTAATTTTGAATCTTCAGATTACCATTCTATATCAGCGTCATTTTTATTTTGATGTCAGATCATATTCAACCTGTATATGGCTAACTTAGGAATCACAACCAGTGCAGTCTCAAAGAAATTCCAGAGAATAGCATTCCCTTCAGATCGCCCATAATCCAGAGCTTTCAGACCTGACTCCATAGGCAGGCAACGACAAGAAGTTTAATTAGAGTTGTGGAACACGATATTCTGTAATTCTGTTTATGCTTTGCATTGCACAGACATATGAAATTATGAACTAACCCTATACAACATAGGCATCTCTGTGAAGTATCCAGTTGGAATACAGTCTCCCTTTGATCCATGTCTTGCCAATAAGGATAGAAAGACACCTCAACACAATAAACAGATGAATGAACAGAATGATGAATAGAAATAAACTGTTATGTCCATTAAGTACAAAGAAATGACACAGAAATGCTGGCTTGTTCAAAACCCCAAAAAACACCTAAAGAAAGCCAGAAACGGTTCTCAGTTCTATCAAGCTCTGGTTTGGTATCTTACTTTTAAGATGCCTTCTTACCATATGTGTTTCCAAAGACACAGATTCCTCAATGCCTTATTGATCAGGGCCTTCAATTATAGCAACATCTTTGAGCAACAGAGGAAAACAAAATTATTTTCCATCAAAATATTTAAACAAAAAAATTTCAGTAGATTTTTCCTACTTTTTCTCTGAGGAAAAGAGAAAGGTCTGAGTGAGTTTAAAGCCAACTAATAAATTAGTTAATTAATGAATTGGCAGCTCCTGAAATGGTTGCCACATTTTAAGTTATCCACATCTAAACCCAGCCTTTTATCTCAATTCTTCTTCCTCTTTCATGGAATTTCACATCATCTGTTACTACAGTATCACACCATCAACCTCTGAATTTTCTTTGTGTCAAACAGATGCCTTTTCTCAAAAAAGTTACCCATTCTTCTTTATTATGCAGACTCTCAAAACTACAACTAAACCAGTTTTATTTTTCACCAACTCGTCTTCACCTCTTTTTTTCTCCATCCCCAGACATCAGCAGTCATCATTTTCCCATTATGCAACCCACATTCCCCAATACAAATCATAGTGCTAAAATCACTGCTCTTCTTTGTTCTCTACCAGCTTATCTCGTTTACTACTCCCTTCCCTCCCTTTGTCATATCTGTAAAACAGCACAAGTTTCCCAACCTCTCTTCCCTCCTTCCAAGCTATCTCTAAATTGCCTCATGTGAATCCTCCTCCTATTCTCATCTTTCTGCCCCTCTGTTTAAGGCTTTGCTCTCTCTTTTGTTATTCACCAAGTTACTTTTCTCCTCTTTTGTCATTCACTTGCAGTGCATTTCTTCCACAAAGTATCTTAATCATAATGGTACAGAGAGATGTTTAAATCTCCGTTAATAAGAAATGTGGATATTGAACCCATATATTTCACACAGCTCAATACCTATTGTCTCACTCAGCCAAGTCTACTGTAGGCTCCAGTAGCAGTAGCATTTTCCCCTTGTATATCTGTACAGTACCAAGTACTCTCCTGGAGCTCAGCAAATAATAAAGCAGTTGTGTATCTTAAAGGAACAAGATAACACAGTAATAATGATCATAAGCATATGCAGTAACTTTTCTCCAGATGGATCCCAAAGCTCTCTATACCATTTGCCAATTAACAGTAAAAAATGAAGTATTTACATAGGAATAATTTCACCCACGAACAATGGCATAATGCCAGCCATGCCTTAATTGCATGAAGTTACACAACACAAATTTAGGACAGGAAGTGAAGACTCACGTCATATTTGCAGGGAGAATTAAGGCTGGAGTGTTATAATTACCAAAACTAGTTGTAGAATGCAAATAAATTCACAATAAAATAAATTACACTTATTTCCAGAATTGTGGAAACATCCTAACAATTTTTATCTGGTCAACGACGAGAACAGTTAAACCCAACCCAAACTCTGAACACTTTCAGAGATTGCTGCAATTAACAAAAACAAAACAAAAACCAAAAATAATACCCCACTGGTGTACTCCTGAATAACTTTATCAAAAACTGGAAATCAGCCAAGACCTGAGACTTCTTCAACAACTGTTGTAGTGATTTCACTCATCATAAACTGGGAATCCAGATGACAGGAAATATCATGTTGTAGAAATCCAAGAAAAAAACAATTTGACTGTGCATTCACATATCCACAGTCAAATTTTAATTTAAATGAATTAGATTAATAAAAGCTGAAGTAATTCCTGCCCATTTTTTTCTACACATTGAAAAAGTCACAGGTAAGTTTATCACTAATATTTAAACCAAAGTTCCATAAGTAAATGTAATACTTAGTTCTCAAAAGGCTCTGAATTAGGTGAAGTCATGGCATTGGTCAAACAATTTAGAATGTTTTCACTAACTTTAACATAGTCAGTTTCACTCACAGTCCATGGGATACAGGAGTGTATAATGAAAAAAATATTTTGAATAAATTACTCAATGATTGCTCAAAATTTATGAATAATTTATTTGGAAAAGAGTATTTAACCATACATGAAGCTCGTCAAAGAGGGGCAAATGTATTTCTGAGTCATTTATTCAACAATTAATGGAAAAACTATTCACAGATGTCATTCAAATAAGCTCTAGACTATAGTAACTTGGTTTCCAGTTGACTCAGTATGCCTTTTAGAAAAGTTCCAAGTTTTCCTGCACACTAAGCTTGATCTCATTATTTGAGATCCTCTTGTTTCTATTTTTCCCTCTCCCCCAACAAAACAACATCTTTTTCCTGTAGCACCACCACTATTGCAGGCCTGACTTGCTTTGACTGAAAGGCCAGTATCCAACTCTTATGAAGTAATCTTTCCCTTCACCAAGAAGCCTGAAGCAAAGAAAAACGAGCATGTACATATATTTATATACGTTTGAATTTCTGAATATATCTACTAGGGGGGGAGCAGAGAAGAAATCCACCTCAAAACAAGGGCATGAGTCAGAGGAAACACAGAAGAGGTGAGACAAGAGTTGGTAGCCACATTCCTTCAAAGCCCCTCTTCCAACCACGTCCATGCTTGGACACTCGTGCCTGGAGGGAGCCGAGAGCACCAGTGCACAACCAGAGAGAATTTCCCTTCTCAAGCCACAACACGATTCATTGCAACCACTGGAGAATTAGGTTGCTCTTGAAAAGAAATCCTGGCATTTGGTGCAATTATGCTTTCTTAACTACAGAAGTCTTAGATGCAGGAAATTCATGTTGTTATCACTGTTTTTCCAATATGCATTTAAAATGCAGCACTGTAAACAGTGGCTTGTGTCCCTGCCTCAATGGGATTTTCCCAGTGCTTCGAGCACGGTATAATGGAATGCAGTCATCTTTCAACAAATTGACTTCTTTTTTTTTTTTTTGTCAAATGCAACTTAAACAATAAAGGTCAGATTTAAAGACACAGCAAGACAAACAGCTCTGCTTTACTTTTTTTTTTAATGTTATTCACTACCATTTAATGAGAATTTCCAAAGTACTGCAAATCACCAAGGGTAAACAGAAATGAACTGCTAAGTAGAATTTACCTGAAAAGGAGGGAGAGGTGGAAGAAGGACTGTATGATGCTCTGATAAATATGAATAAGCACTGTTTTTACGCAAGGTGTGCAGAAATCGGTGACTTATTTCCCGTGCTCTGAGTAAGAACAAAGGCAAAGTGAAAGAAGCAGAAAAGATCAGAGTGTAAGGCTGTATAATAGCTATTCCAAAGCAAAACAGCCACTATTTTTCAACCAGATCAGCTTTAAAATAACGGCTCATAGAACTAGGCACAATATTTTCTTAATTTAGAATTTTGTAATGCAATCTGATTTGGCATCTAGAATATATAATCATCACCAGAATGTAAATGCTATAATCCTTCTGATATCTATTCTACCTACTCTTTTTGATGCAATTTTGTCTTGACTCTAAGAAATTGTACCATACCAAGTATTACTTTTATTAATAAAGGTTAAGCATAGCTGAATGCTGCTTAGCAAAATCTTATTTACCTGAAAAAAACTGCCTAGAAATGATGAATACACACAGCAATGTGCATGCTTTCATTTCCACATAATATACATCCAGTAACTCTCACTGTGCATTAGAAGTTATCAAAGAGTTATATGCCCTGTATCAACTCTAAGAGATTTATTTAACAGAGCATGATTTTAAAGATAAGTTTTGAATCCTTGGACTGTTTGTTGGCCTGTACCAAAGAACCCAGGTCTAGAGCTGGAAAGAAGATAAAAAGTATGTGATGTGGTTTACAGTACAAGTCACTCCTTCATTTATTCATCTGACTCACACCTGAAGCCAGCAGTGCCAAGGACAAGATACCACTGGAGGTGCTGCCTTTCAGAGGAGATGTACAGGCCAGCACTAACCTACATGAAACCAGAAGAAGGATAAGGTCATAGCTGGAAATAAAAGAAGCAATTTGAGGAACCTGCTGATCAGTGAACAGCCTTGGGGCTTAGCACAGGCTTGGCAGGATCTCCAATCCTCTGACCTCGCTGATTAGGAAAAGGGGAGAAGGGAGGAGATGGAAAGAGTTTGTAAGGAAGATGAAAGAGCAATTGAATCCTGACAAAAACAACGTTCCCGAGACCCCTGTGTCTAATGTCAGCAGTTAGTTTGCATTTTCACATTTAATTTGGACACTGCTGGACCAAAGCCTCCCAGGCACAACCTGTCACCATGCTGATTTCAACGGTGTTAAAGTGGGATACATTTGTTCTGTAGACTACATATTAAACTGCCATCATCTGCTCTTTATGCTTGTAGCACTAGACTGAGATTGCTTCTTGACATTTATTTCAAGCAGCAGCCTTGCCACACATTACAGCATTCATGCCCCTGACCATTTAACAACCAACACTCTGAAAGAAAAGAAGCCTCTTTCTTTTTCGCTCCCCTGTCCAGCAGATCAATGCTCAGGTCCCATCCATTCCCTATGGAAATGATCCTTCTGTAAATATCCTGTTACCTAATATTTACCGCACTGGCACAGAGTCTGAAAGGTAAACTTGGAAAGAGGTGAGTTCAACCCTCAACTAACCCTCAACAAGTAACCAAGAAATGCTCTGGGAACAGCAGGCACGTAGGATTCATTCACTGTAGCAGGGCTACAAAAGCCATTCACAAGACCCTTCTTGACACTGCTTTACTTCTTCAGGACTCTGCTTGCTAATAAAACTGCAAAAGGATTAACCAAGGGGTTTCACAGAAATCACCACAAAATGTCTTAGCATTTTAAAGCAGAAAACCCTTGGCATCGATTTTACAGATGACATACTGAAAAGGTTGGGGGTTTTGTTGCCTTTTTTTTTTTTCCTCTTAAAGAAAATAGGATTAGAGGTAGAGGCTTTTATATACCACCACTTCTGAGACATATGTTCTGCTCTCCCACCAGTTATGAAGTGATTACTGGAGTGGCACAAACAGATTTTTTTAACAAAGTAAAGGTGTGATTTTCTCAGGTTCTGTGAGAACATGCACACTTATTTTTACCAACCCAATCTGTTTTCCAATAGTTTAATGTCCGCAGGGTTTATAAGGCTATCCTAGGTGTTGGAATCAATGCAGTTTGCAGGGTGCTACCTGACTATGGAAGTTTAAAGAAAAAGATACAGAGAAAGCAGATATGATATGACTCAATGTAACTTGGAGACCAATTTAAATACACAAAAAAATTGACCTTTTTTTGCTGTTTGCCCATATACAGTACTCTAAAGCCCGAAGGTCTTCATATCGTAAATACTCTGAAAAATCTCTGAAGATCTATCCCTAAATAATTTACATATACAGCCTGACCTTTAAAAGTATTATTTTTCCCCCACAAAATGAATTTGAACTTATAAACGCTTACGGCTTACCACCAGGAACAGCAATTCCCATGTGGAAAGTGGGACTTGCTTTCTTGCACTTTGTCTATTTAACCTGTCCATAAAATGTTACTAAAGGCACAGCTGAAGAGATCTGATTTTATATCAAGTCACACCAATTTTTCAGTATATAAAAACCAAGCCAAGGAGATTTCACTACAAGGCAGTGTCAAGAAAGCGTTCACACCTGAATTGGACTGCTCACCTATTCCAGATTCTCGGCCAAAAATCTATAACCACACCAACAGATGGCAATGCTCCTCCAAGAGGCTCTTAAAGCTAAATTTTGGTCTGTTACACTGGGACAAATTTAGAATAACCACTTCAAATGCAGTGAAGATACTCAGGACCAGAGGAAGTGAGAACAAAATTTGGTAGGGACTGTACAGGGAAGTAGTCAATTAACATTTAATCCTTGATGAAAATCTTCAAGGTTGAGTGTCCATAAAAGAATTCACACTGGTTTAAAAACCAGTTCATCTGAAAACCCTTTCATGGATATGTTTCAGGCTATCATACAGCATCTTAGCTCATAATTTAGCAACAGAACCTAGACTGTAGATTTCCAGCCTGGTTGAAATCTATGCATTTGAAATCCTGCAAAGTTTTGATGCCATTTTAAGTATAACACTTCTGAAAAAAAAAAAAAACCAACCCTCCTTTTCTAAATCCCTGAGACTTTACAGGTAGATAAAAGTCTTATGTAGGACAATATCTCTTCAGTATTTTTCTGCTCAAATGGCTTTACTTTGTCAGTACTCTTAAGACAAGAGGGTTGTAGGGTATTTTGTTGACACAAGATAGCTCAGCCCTCCTAATCAAAAATTTTCAGAGGAACAGTCTTCATCCTTACCTCTATGCTGAGGGATCGGACAGTGAGGTCAAAGTCATTAATCCCTGACAAAAGCCTTAGCAGGTCCCACTAAGCATGCTTGGTTGGATATTTTTTGTTGCTGTTTGTTATTTTGGATGAACAGTATCCCCTCCTTGAAAACTGAGATTTTCAGTGCAGCCTCTTGTGAGTTAATCTGGGCACATTCACAGGAGCAGAGAGGTCTTGTGGTCACAGCAGCACAGGTGGTGGAGACCCTTTGGCACAGGGCTGCATTCTGCTCTTGGGGCCCCTTTGAAATGCAGCTTTCATGAAATCAGAAGTTTAACTGTAAAGTTGAAAGGAAAATGGAGACTGGGAAAAACTGTATGCATCAAAACTTAGGGAAATAAAATCCTTTTGTAGGAATTACCCAGAGATAGTCCTGGTCATTTAGGGAAAGAAAATCCTTTTGTAGGAATTACCCAGAGATAGTCCTGGTCATTTCATTTAGACCTCTTACAATGCCAAAGGCACTTGTGATATCAAAGTTGTTCTTACATCTTTGTTTTTCCCTGCTTGCCCATTAAAGTATTTCCTACCACTGAAACAGCTCCTCAGTGATGGAATTGATGATGTTTCGCTCAGGTTTTTTCACATAAGTTATCTCTTCTTACCCCACTCAATTTCCTATTGGCTTTGCCAAATTTGTATCAGACAAAGCTATGAACAAATAGACATTCCCATTTTAAAATTTACTGTGTATACTTTTTTATTCCATACCTACACAGCAATCATATCAAACACCTTGCATGAATTATAACATGGTATTTTTGTCTACTTTTACTGTCTGCTTATTACCATAATTTTAAAAAAAAAAACCACAATAGAAATAAAAGCGCAATAATCTATGGCAGCTTTTACTGTCTGCTTATTACCATAATTTAAAAAAAAAAAAAGCACAATAGAAATAAAAGCGCAATAATCTATGGCAATGCAAAATACAAGTATCTGCTTTAGATACACAGAGTCAAATAAATTAAAAGAGACTTAAACTCTGAGCTAATGCTTCATCCCTCATTCATTCTCTTGTACCCATATATTGAGCTCTCAGTACAATGAATCTGTGAAAAGACACATTAATGTGTTGTGGAACTGGTGTACAATAAATTGATAGGGAATTTAATGTGACTCTGATCAGAGACTGGGTCAGAGATTTCAGTGATGAGTAATGCCAGGCAAATAATTTATATTTTAATTCAGGCTTTCCTTAATTTTTTTGCTTTTATTCAAACAGTTGTGGGGAAGAAGGCTTCTGCTGAGGCATCCTATACAAGGCAGTGAATGTCTGATAGTAGTCAGTACTCTGTGATTTAACTGCACTGGTATTTCTTAAAAGTAAGAGGTCATATGTCACAAAGCAATCTCAGGGTCTGAACATCTTCTCTTTAAGATTACTAAAATTCATTAAATCCCATTTGCAACAGGAAGAACATACTAGTCCTAATATTGCAGAGTACATTTGTACTCAAAACATGTTTACAATCCCATATTCTAACAAAGTAAAAATATCTTACATAGTATTAACGTCAAATTGAACAGAAACTCATGCTCTGTGATAGATTTTTTCCAAGAAGAAAAGCTTGCTTTTCAAAGTTCTTTCTGCATCAAGCTTGCTTTTTAGATTTGCTATGAAATGAAACAAGATTTTTAAAGAGTGGAGATTTAGAAAAAATACGGAAACTATGTAATCTTTCCACTGTAAATACCCACGCTGAACAGACAAAGGAAAGTAGAAGGTGTATGCAAAATCACTGCAAATAAATTGCTACATGTGCTGTATCTCGTAGAGCTGCTGAACAGTTTTTATTACATTTTTGTTCATTGGAGATTGCTATAGAGATCTCTGCATTGCAAGTAGCCACACCATTTTAGTGCTTTGCTGTTTCAGAAGAGCAGATTTTCTTGATTAATAACAAAAGGTTTTGTTGGGATCAGAGCTGTTTCCCACCATCTCTATGCAAACCCGGCAACACAAACTGTGTACATTAGCATTTCAAGGAGCCTCCTATTAATGATGGCAAGAAAAGCTTCTCTCAGTGGGTAAAATCCATTTTGTCCTCTCTTGTGACATCTGTTCTAACTTTTAAAGCCAGAAAGGAAACTAGATAATGCCAGAGAGTCTTTTGATTTACTGTATTGGCACTTGTGATGATGCTTCAGACTATAAAAGCATGTAACCCTAGTGGACATACATGACTGTGTAAATGTGAACATCTGCATATTCCCACAACATAGGGTGAATTGAACAAGAAATTCCAAAGTTCTTTGTTAAACTTTTAACTATTTTTTTCAAGATTTCATAATTATGCTTTCAATTACTTCTACACCATACAAAATTCAACATTTTAAATTGTATTTTTATGTAAATGTTTACTGCTACATATGTTTTTTTAATTAATTTCATTTCCCAAAAGCTTTCCTTTTTCTTACATTTTTGTGAGTAAAGACATTTAAGCAAATAGAGTTGGAGTTAGTGAAACATGGTTAAAAAAATAAAACCCCAAACAGTGTAGAATAAGAAAACGTAAACTAAACCCTGCAGATTTCTTACCTCTTTACACCATCTGTGCAGTATTGCTCTTAGGCCTTTTACATTGGTCATCCTGGGAACAAAGCTGAAGGCAGATTCCAGCAGTTTTTCCATTCACTATTCATTCAGAGGTTCATCAGCTCCATATGGATCCAGCCAACTGCTGTGTTAAATCAGAGCCTTTTCCCAGAATTGACATGGTAATGAAGTCATGGTATTGCTCACAGAAAAGGCCTCCATAGGTATTTTCCTCTCTAACAAATCCAGCCTTTTCACCCCATTCACTCCCTAAAATTATCTCATAACATTACAACATCTGTGAACTGGGTTTTTGCCTTTTAATGTCTAGCATGTTTTATTACATGACTGTGCATTACATACTGGTTAACAGGACTCCTACACAACCAAGGAAATAAAATAAACTTGCACTCATCTATTCCCAGCTCAGATTGTTTCATCCCCTTTTAATTTATATCTACTATATTTATTTTTCTGTAGACAGAGCTGTCCAAACTACTGATATACAAGATAAACCTTAAATTTTTTTTATTTCTATCAGAAAGTGGCTTCAGGAATATTCCAGAATGAAAAATTGCTTAACCACAAAATGGTAAATCCATCAATACAAAAAATTGCTAAAGATAGTCTGCATTAATGGCAACTATGTTCTAAAAGTTTCCTTCAGTTCACCATATGTATGAGCTTTGCTTTAGCAGCAATGGTTTAAGATTTATTCAGGAATAAATACGAGAAAATTTATTTCTGCAATAAATATGTAGATACTGCCTTGATATGAAAACACAAGGTAGCTTTATTGGAAAACTATGTCTTTCTTGTAGAGATAATGTACTTGAAGAAATATTATCTATAAAATGGGTATCATTACAGATGTGTATGTGTGTGCAGGTTAACCATGTGCTGACTGAAGAGGATAGCTTGTTACTTACAGTTAGTGTAGGTTTCTGAGATGGTCTGTCAATATATATTTCACTTCTGGTCTGCCTGTATGCTGACAATTTTTTTGTATGAGTTAACACTGTGTCCTGGTAAACTCCGGCATTTTGGATTGGAAAGCAGAAAGGTGCAGAAAGATAAAGCACACGCAATTCCCCTTCTTCACCCCAGCATAACATCCATCCAAGTCCCTTGGCCAGAGGGAAGCAGTATGTCTTACAGACAGTGGCTTGGGAGCAGAGTTACAGTGGGTCCATGGGACAAGTGAGGGCTCTTCTTAGAGAAGCTGTCTGTGGTGTCCCTCCCAAGTACTCTTCACAGTGCTGGTCCCAGCGCCTCAAGGCAAATGTAGTAGACTTACTGCATGTACAGACAACTAAAACAATCAAAGGGATAGAACAGTTGCTCTAAGAAGGAGCAAGTGACTAAAAAGATTAGAGTTCCAATTTGATGAGGAGCTAGCTGAGAGAGGGAATATAAGTTTTCTAGAATCACAAAGCACAAGTCTTCATCAACTTTTGCAATTCTAGAACTAGGGGTCACTTGAAGAAATCAGTAAGTGATTAATTTAAAAGAGGTAAAAACACTTCTTTACAAAGCACCTAGCGAACTTCTGTAGCCTGCCAATGCAGAAGGCTGAGGAGGGAACTGCAGGTGTAGGATCATTAAAAAATGAGATAACTTGATGGACCAAGAGTCCATAAGCAGATGCTGAAAGGGCTAAACAGGGCTACAGTCTAACATTCCTAACACAACTGCTCCAGGTATGGAAGTCAAGAGGAATGAATTGCAGAAAGTGACCAGGCTAATACGGTCTCCCTGTACTAGTTTGAAAACAAACCAGTGGGAGGCACCAAGTCAGAATAACAATTTAATGGAAATTAAAGAAAAGGGGAAAAAAAGGTAAAAGAAAACACTGTCAAACTGACAGAGTCAAGGTACAACCTGACACCCTGTTAGGCAGGGTGGTGGTAGCAGTCTGGTAGAATGGTGGCTGCAGTCCTCTGAAGCAGTGATCCTGTAGTAAAACAGTCTGCTCTTCCTCAGGAAGTCCAGTGGTGGCTGTGTAGCTCCTGTCCTCTGGAAATCCAGTGGGAAGCCA
>NW_008240221.1:3876354-3893311 GCF_000691975.1 Corvus brachyrhynchos
GCAGGACAATGATGGGCAATTAACAGAAAGATAGTCTGGGGGGAGGAGGCAAGGAAACACTGCCCCACCTGATTTCAACAGCTGATGGGGATGGTAATAGAATACACTGCAACCCAGGACACTCCCTAAATAACATCTCCTGTTTCTGCTTTCAGAGACACAACACCTGGGCAGCTGGACACTGGTCTGACCCAATTAGTGTCATTACCAAGTTCTTTTTACACCTTGGGAATGTCATTCAGCCACCACTCAGATCCTAAAGCTTAGTGCTCGTTCTACTGAAACAATGACTACCACACTCTGCCAAAACTGGCATCACCCAGAGATCTGCTATTCAAAGTAAAGCCATCTAAAGGTAGATGGAGTGTAAGACCAAGTCATAGAGAATAAGGAACTGCTTTGAAGCAGAAACTGAGAGATATCTTATTTTCATCTGACACAAAAATTTCCTAGTGTCCCCAATATCAGAAGACACACTTTATCAGTGAGTGACAATTAATGGTTGTCTTTGGGGGTGTGGGGGGGCGCTCCAACTGGATATGAGAGACCACATACAGTCACTGACAGCATCTGTGCTGGATTAGATCCTGGGAAAAAGTATCCTTTTCCATCTGTGCTTACTGCAGTGAGGTGTACCGTCATGATTCTTGAGATGTATGTTACTAATTCAGAAAAGAAGCAACAAAAAATACTGGTAGAACACATATGCTCCTTTATGGGTGAATTAACTCATTATTAGTGGGATTAGCCAAGCAAACATGTCTTTAATCCTGACATCTTTAAGTCTGTCATGTTTAAGAATACAAAGTCTGAAGATACTCCTTCTATACTTTTAATCCCACAGGGCTAGAGAGCTGCAAGGCGCAGTGACAGCTCCACCAGCACAGTTAGGCAGAAATATTACCCAGGGTGCACCCAAGCCTGACCTGGGATAAATGCAACAGCCCCATGAAAAGTAAAGAAGCGCTTGATGAACATGAACAACATCCTTAAAATACTTCTGGCAATTGGGGAAAAATAACTTGCTGCTTGTATAAAAATAGAAAGAAATGAAGAATAATTAACATCTGCAAAGAAACACTGCACAAGAAAAACATATGGAACTTCTATAGTAGATTATGCAAAAGAATACCCTTTACACAATAAATTTGTTTTACCTATGCGTGAAAACCAGCTGCTGAGTCAGAGTCAGCCCACTCCATTTTTTCATGCTTTGGCTTTCAATTTAACTAAACTTTCTAGCACCTAACACAATGCTAACTGCTCATGCAGGGCATATAGAGCAAAGACAAATACCACTCTACCTACAGGCCTCTCTGGTCCCTCTGAATTCGGACAGGACTCTATCTTGAGAAGTGATACTGAGCCTTGATGCAGCAACTGCTGCAGGAAAAATGTGGAACTGAGAGCAAAGCACTGGCGAGTTTCAGGTCCTGGTTAGTAAATCCTGCTGTGGCAGCTTCACACACCAAAAGGATGGTTTCTACCAAGGTTTTCTGCTGCCCTTTGGCACCAGGCAGTTATGAAGAGGAAATGTTACCACTATCCTCAAGAAATCACACACACCATCTCCACAGCACAGTGTGTCTCCTCCTTTCCAGGCAGCAGAGTTTCCAAGCTGGTTAAAGCCAAGCTATCCTGCATAGCAGAGAGCTGAGATGTTGACTGGCCCCTTGGAGAGCAGTGGAGGGCAGGGGGAGGGGACACAAATCCCCAGTGCTGGTGAGGAAGATGCACTTGCTCTGTCTCTGAGGACAAATGCTAAAGAAGTTGGCCATTCTCTGTGTTTGGACACCTACTGACAACTGATCTCATCCTTTCTTGGAAAAAGCTTTTTAACTATTCAGTGCATTTTAGACCTCTTTATCCACAAAGTTTCAAAGTAGCCTGGGGCATGGATGTATGGCATTGTGTTGCAATTGCTTCCACGATATTTGCAAAGGGATTGCTTATCTATTAGGTATTGTGCATCTCCCCTACTTGCTTCTTCCTAGAGGCTACTATGAAGATCAATGCAATTGTGCTTAAAAGTCTTTTAATCCAGTATACAACCAACCACCTCTCTGAACAGCTCACACAATGTGTTTGCAAAATGACTACACCAAATATTCTGAAATTTTGATGTAGTATCTCCTTGTCTGCCACTTACCTATAAACCAGTGGAGATGTATGCCAAAGGTAATGGTGATGGAGGGAAAAGACAGCTGGTTTGAAATGGGACACTGGCACCTGGTCAGAATGGTGCTCATTCCTTGGTTGTAGCTGCTCAGCCCTGCTCTCGATTGCTCTAATTGCCAGAAGATAAGGAGGAACTAAAGAGGTAAATCTGTCTCCTCAGCTGAGACTTGCAGGTGAAAACCTGTATTCTAGCTCCTTCTTGCATGCCTGTAACAGTGATTTCCACTGCAACTTCCGTATGGGTACAGGCTGTTTGATTTAGTGACACTACATGAGACAGGAAAAAAATTCCCTTTGCTCCTCAATTACATTTATTAGATTTGTAATAAATGAAAGCAAATGAAAACATAATTTTAGTTGGAATAAGAACCACAGGATTTTGTAAAGGAAGGCAGAATCCTTTACAGCCTTGTTCAGTGCATTCCCCCCTGAGTAAAACAGCATCTACTTCACATCTACTCAGGGATTTGATGCAGCAAGATAGTCACTTAATTCCAGTTACACTAAGGAGCTGGAAAAAAATCTCTAACACGAAGAACAGCTTTGCTAGACACTCAGAAGAGAGGTTGCCTTAACATAGAGGTTTGTTGCCAACCCAGGGGCCTGCATTTGGGATGTAACAAAGAGGCCTCCAAGTCTGGCAAAAGCTGAGGACTATCATCTGCTCCTACTCTTTCATGTATGATCAATTGAAGCTGTGACAGATTCCAAAATATCAGAAAGGAATTCATGTCCCTCTGAAAGACATTGAAAGGATCTGGGGTACAGGTAGTGTTCTCTTTTATCCTCCCAAGTAGGGCACTGGGACCCAGGCAGAGTGAAACAAGTGGATAGGGTGAAGGACTGGTCGTAAGACTGGTGCCATGCTCAGAGCTTTGGGTTCTATGATCTGGAACGTGCCCTTGAGAGACTGGGCACATTGCCAGCAGATGGGGCACACCTGCACAAGTGGGGTACAAGAGTTTTGGGGAGCAAGCTGGTGGGACTTATTAGCCAGGGCTTTAAACTAGATTCAGTGCAGAAGGGGATGCCCTACTTGATGTCAGTAAGGAACCAGGAAACAACAGCCCTATAGCAGGGGAACACCTGCAAATCATCCTAAAGGAACTGGAGAGGGCTCCTCCCAAAAAATGAAGAGGTCAACAAAAGATGAAGAGGTCGACAGCCCAGTTACACCAATGCACACAGCATGGGTAACAAGCGGGATGAGCTGGAAACTGTGGTGCAATTAGAAAACTACAACCAATTGCTATCACAGAAGCACAGTGAGACGAGTTGTCATGTATGACTGAAGCATGACAACTGAGAGCCACAAGCCCTTTCAGAAGAGACAGTCTGGGAAGGAGGGGATAAATTGTGAAGAGCTGCCCCTGAGTAACATCCATGAACTGGTTGAAAGCCTGTGGGTAAAAATCAAGGACAGGACCAACAAAGGACACTTGGTGATAGGGGTCTACTCTAGGCCACCTAATCAGGGGGAGCCTCTTGATGAGGCTTTTTTGCTTCACATACGGGAACCATCACACTTGCAAGTTCTCATCCTGATGGGTGATTTCAAACACCTGGACATCTGCTGGGAAAGCAATACAGCTAGCTGCAAGCAATGCAGGAGACTCCTGGAGTGTGTAGACGACAACTTCCTGGTCCAGGTTTTAGACAAGGCAACCAGAGGTGAGGCATTACTGGACCTGGTGCTCACCAGTGTGGATGAGCTCACAAAAGGAATTAAGATTGGAGGCAGCCCGGTGGTGACCACACTCTAGCCTGGTGAGCAGCAAAGTCAAGACCCTGAAGTTTGCAAGAGTGAACTTCCAGCTGTTAAAGGAGTTGGTGAATGAGCTCCCCTGGGTAACTGGCCTTAAGGACAGAGGGGCTAAACAGAACTGGCATTTTTCTGATAGTACAAAAGCTCTCAATCCCAGCGTGCAGGAAATCAAGCAAGGCAGGCCAGAGAGTAGCACAGGTGAGCAAGGATCTGCTTCTCAAGCTGCGGAATAAGAAATAAATGCACAGCCAGTGGATGTAGGACTGGTCACCTGGGGAGACTACAGATTTTCCCAGCTAGAAAAAGCCCAGAATATGAAAGAGAAGATGCTGCTGTTTCCAGTGAAGGAATGAGGAAAGACATTTCAGGGTTTTCAGTCCTCAAAATTTTCCTAAGTATAAACATCCAATTTACAGAACACAAAACATCATATTAATCACATGTGTAAGTTTAGGACCACAGCATGATAAAAACACTGATTTTTTTTTTTTTCCTCCATAGCTTACAGCATTCAATTCTGTTCTGATAAAACCAGTGGAAATCTTTGCCTTTTTCTTTCAAAGGGCAAACATGTTCTTTTACTCTCCCCTCAAAGGGTCCTTTGACTTTTCACCTCCCTTGGTTTTAGTTCAGCTTCCAACAACAGTCACTTAGGGATTCTGGGAAATCAATGGTAAGTACACAACACTTCTAATTTTTATCTCATTATTTTCAATCCTTCCTGCCTACTGTTGGTGGGGCTTGGGGCTTTTTTTTCATTTTTGGGCAAGTATTTTCAGCTTTCTCCTCATCTGCTCCATTCTGGAATTGCTGCTATCCTTGCCACTTCTCTACATTTTTGCTTTCCACTTGATGTTTGTGTTTAGGTATACTTCATCCACATTGTTTCAAATCAAACCACTACATGCCACTTTTGTTAGCATTGACCAACAGCTCCCTAATAATTGCTGCCTCTATGTTTAATCCATCACTAGACACAGAAGACCCTTGAAATGAAGACTGCAGATAATTTGTAGGATTATAATCCATAGATACATAATTCAATAAAGAAATTTAGTTCAACTGAAGACCACCCATACTTTCCAAACTAAAAATTAAACACCAAAGTAGTAAGATGTTTCACTGGTTACTTCAGCATTTATCTTCTAGGTGTCTTTTTTGGCCCTGCATAAGAACATGAACAGTTCAGATAAGCATTAGGGCACAGAAAAAGAACACATCCATAAAATAAGGTACTCATTAACCGTAAATTTCAGTATCCAGATTCCTTACCAATATGCCAAGAAAATCAAGATGAAGGACTGGCAGGAATTTCAGGCCTGCTGTATATATTCTTCTGTAATTTCTTTTAAGACAAGGTGGGGAAAATGTGCTTAGTTGCTTGTAAGACTCTTTAAAAAGAAGCAAAGTTTTCTTTGAAGTTCAGAAACTTGCAAATATTTCAGCTCATGGCTGTTATATTGAACTGCTTGTTAAGTGCAGCACGAACAATCTGTTGCACTATTAATTTAAGAGATCTGTATACCTGCACTACTAATGATGCTGGCATTAAGAAAAGAGGGAGTGCATCCTTCATAAGACCAGATCCTGCAGTGAACTTCACGTTGGCAGGTTATGCATCAGTCTGGAACTTGCAGCCAAACCAAGTACCAAGTTCCTACTTTCTTTTCTTTACAGTTTGTTTACAGCTTTTGTAACTTGCTTAATTTCAAGTCAATTTAGAAACTTTAGGTGGTCACCAACTGATCATTGAGTTCACAGGTGTGTCAACAAGACATTTGAATTCCCTTGCATACAACTTATTTAGCCATGTTAACTGCAGCCATAGCAGAGCCCAGGTACCTGTGGAGGGCTGCTTACTAATGGCAGCAACACCAGAAACAGAAAAAGAGACAAAATATTTCAATAAGCAAAGCATCTAAGAACCTGCAGGGTGTTACACAGCACTGGAGTAGGGGCACAGTTAGGTATGCAGTGGGGCCTTTGTCCCCATGCTGGGTGCTCAGGCCACTCCACAAAGGCACAGTACAGCAAAAAAATCAATTATGTAGGGTGGAAATTAGCTCCTGGGATAAAAGAAACAGTTTCAGTGTTTATCTGTCGGTGTGAATTTTTAAGTTAATGGTCAGTGACTGCTGAGCCATGCAACTGACTCAGAGGCAGACATAGTTTGGGACTCTGGTTCAACACTCCCTGGAGACTGAGCTTACTGATTAGATGTTCACTGACTACAACTGGTGTCATTTGAGATGCCAAGAAGATGAAATCAGGCTCTCCTCAGTGGTGCCAACAAGAAGGCAATGGGCAGAAACAGCTGTACAGGAAGTTCCACCTGAACATGAAGAAGAACTTCCTTTCTGTGCAAGTGACCAGAACAGGTTGCCCAGAGAGGCTGTGGGGTCTCCTTCACTGGAGATATTCAAGAACTATCTGGACACAACTCTGTCCAATGAGCTCTAGGACGACCCTGCAGGAGCAGGGAGGTTGGAACAAATGAACCACTGTGGTCCCTTCCAACCTGACCCATTCTGTGATTCTGTGGAGTGTCTCATCTCAATTCCAAAAATCTTGCTCCTGAACAAGTAAACAACTCTGGAAGACTCCATTTGAATAGTTTGGACTTTGTAAGAGACAGAAACATAAAAACTTGCTTCCTAACACTGACAAGAGACACCCCGTGTGCTTGCAGTGCAAGGGATGTTGCTTCAGAAGGTCTGAGACATGTTTATGGAGAACAGAAAGGTGCATTCTGAAAAGCAGATAAAAACTGCAAACAAAATTTGCTGGGCTACAGGGAAAGCCTACAACTTTGTCACAGATACTCAGAAATAAAAGCAGCCTTTGAACTGTATGTTATATGCAGCAGGCTGCTGATGATGAGCCTCAAATGGGAAAGCAGTGACAGATCAGGCAGCTTCTCTTCTAGTTGGAAACGTACCTCAACTGGTTTTGGGCAAAAAAGCTCCCCAGTTCTGTTTCTCATTGGAATTAACTCCTCACAATTAAGGCTAGTCCTTAATTTGATGTTTACTCAGTTTATTGCTTTTCTGCATTCTGCGTTGTCCGCTTCTGGCATTACACTTTTTATTTATTTTAGTCAATATACATCTATTCATCAGCTGTGTTTGTTCTAGCTATGGTTGAGATGGCAATTTCATTCTAAGTCTCTGCATACATTGATGGATACATTACCTTTCAACTGAATTTTTTCATGCTTGTTCTCAGGCCAGGACTTGCATATTTTTTCTGAAAGTTAGACGAAAACATGCGCTCCTTTCCTAACCTCTCATATTTAAATGTGAGAACACAACATTTTAACAAAATGCTTTCAATACAGAGTGGATTTTTATTTCTCTTTTTTAGTCTTTCAATTTTAAAACAACTCTGAAGTTATAGGAACAAGTGTTTCTTCAAATGCTATCAAAAGTGTGAGAAAGGCACAAGACTTTTTAGGAAAGGTAAGGTTTGTAAGGAAAAGGAACACCACGACTCCCATTTGTGCATGAACTCCAACGGAGGTTGAAGCATGTGACTGTGAGAAAGTTTGAGCCGCATTTGCATACAAATAGTTACAGAGCACTCAAATGAGTCATGAAAATTCACTCTGTTTCTAAAAATGAGTGGAAATGCTAATGCAATGGTAAGGCTGAGATTTCAATTGATGATAAGCAAAAATATTTATTGTTCTGGCTTCAAAGAGACAAACTTCTGCTCATTATTCCTACCTACTACAACAGCCCATGCAACAGTTGTTCAATTCAGATCTTGCCAGTACTTATCTACATACATTTTTTGATTATTTGGGTATTTTTTTAAGGGAGGGTGGATTTTTTTTTGTGCAATACAATATTATTTTTTCCTGCATTAATGTTGAAGGACATTAAATCACAAGAGGTGATAGCGATATCTTATGAACAAATCATAAATATACTTAAATTCTGTGCCCTGGCAAAAACAGAATGGTCTAGGATGGTCTAATACGTTGTTCAGGAAAGCAAGGAAGGTGTCAGAGCTGGGATTTGTGCAAAGAAAAAGAAGGGAAGAGAAAAGAGATACTCTTTTTTGGAAGAAGGCTTGGGTGTTTACTTGCAGAGCTGTGTAAAAGCAGTATTAGAAGATGACAGAAAGTTAGGATGAGTAGTCTTCTGTCCCTACAATGACAAAAAATTTTTTTTAAATTAAAAAGGCTTGAGTGCTGTTCAGGGCCCAGGAGACAAAGCAGCAGGCTCGCCACCACAGCTTGAAGAGCTCACTTTCCATTACAACCAATTATAAAAGCCAAGGTAATGCAGCCAACAGCACAAAGTACAGAGGATTTTTTTTTTTCTCCAGTACTAAGTGGAGCAGCTGAACAACTCAGAAAGATGACTCTCACTGACAACCCTGCTCCCAAACCAGCTATCATTAGCACCCATCCACACCACAGGTAACACTTCTATTGCTCTAGGGGAATACGTCACGTGAGGACTACAGGAACGAAGTACTGCCTGACTTTTGCAGCTGTCATCCTCACAAGCTGCCTGGTTTTAAAACATTAGCAAAAATGGCAAGGTAACAGCTTGTGTTTGTTCTGTCATCCCCCCACTTCAAGACCCCTGATGCACTGAGAGACAGACTGTGGGTCAGGTTCTGCTCTGCCCCGTTCTTTCTGTCGTTATTTACACCTGAACAAACTGAGTGGAAAACATGCAAAATGGTACCATTTTGTTTTGATAGTGTTTTACCCTCACTTCACAGGGGTGAGAATGAATAGACAGGGTGCAAGGCAGTGGAGAATCAGGGATTCTGTATATTAAAAAACAGTGCAGACAGCCACAGAAAGTGTCAAACACCATACAAAAGGATTGTTCATGCATTCATGCTCAGCATCTGTGATCTGGACAGTATAAACAGTCACTACCTTTGGGCTATGCAGCTTTTACACGGTTTTGTTTATATAATTTAAAAATCAGCAGACCTGCAAGGCTGAATGTTGCAGGATGCTTTGCAAACAGCAATCTCACCCGTTACAGGAGCTTCTGGGGCTTACGCAGAGGAATTCCCTCATTACTGATAGATGGTGAAGGCTACTGTCAGATGACTGACACTGGCTCTCCACCACATGATACTGGAGCCCACAATATTAATTTAAAAACCTAAAGCAATTTGAAGAATTGCCTGTCTGAAGCTCTGATTAGCTAGGATGCCTTCCCCTTGCATATGGAGTTGGGCAAGTAATAACAACAAAGAAGGAAGCTTTTCTGCCACTCTGAAGGGTTAAGATCTGTGACTCCATCACCTCCCCAAAACAGATGTTTGATGCTTAAAGCCAAGATGTGCTAATAAAGCCTGCAAGGGTGGACTCTGCATCAGTCCCTCAGCCAGGCACAGGAGCTGAATTCACAGATGTGCAAGAGCCAGGAAGGATGAAAGCAGCACGGTGGCTAAAAGCAAACTGGGACAGTTGGGAGTGAAGGAGAGGGAAGGTAACAACCATCAGAGCCAAGAGCTGCTCCTGTCTGTGTCAGGTTCCAGTGACTGCTGATGATTACTGAAATGGCATCATGGCCTTGTTGTCCCCAGCAGGAAAAGGGTTGACAGCAGATCCACAATACAAATAACGTGAGCATGTTTTCACACAAGCTGCCGAGAAAACAATTTAACTTCCACTCTTCCCAGCTACTGTCAGCAAAGCCCCACAGACATGTTGGGGGGGAAAGTGCATCTTAAGGAGTGATTTGAAGGAGAGTGGCTGGAAAGAATTTTCCAGACCTTCGTCCCACACATGGAGGCTAGGACACGGGAAAACTTGAAGATATCTGTGCGGTAAAAGGCCGAACACGTGGTAAAGGCCGAACGCAGGGTAAAGGCCGGCATCGCTACCAGAGCAAAGGTCATGTTCAGCTATGCAATAAGTTACTAGAGTTGGAAAGAATGGATAAAGAGTCCAAAAAAAGAGCAAGGGGTTTTTTTGCCTGGAGCACAGAGGATGTTAGGTAAGGTTAGTAGTTGTAGATGCAGGTTTTCCTAACTATCTGGTTTGAGAATTGATGGCGGTTTTTGTTGTTTGGAATAAAATCTCACGCATTCTGGGATTTTGTTTTGGTCTCCCTCATACTATAAGCACTCTTCAGAGCTATTAAGTTGAACAGCCACTAGTTAAGCAGTCAAAGATGGGCTCTGACAGGTTTCCCAAGCTGCTTCTGAAATGTATTTGGCAAATAAATTCCTCCTCATCTGCTAATTTCAGACTTTTAAAATAATTTAGCTCTCAAGTACATAACATAATGTTATTATCTTGTTCTTTACAATCTGAGGGCAGAATCTATTTAGAACGTGAGCAGGCTGGCTATGTGCAAGTGACAAGCTTTAGATAAAATTCACTTGCCAACCCAGAGCAGTAAAACAAATTCCCTCTCTGCTCTCACAGGCACCTGTTATGCTAGCCAAAAAACAGCCACATCCCACATACACATTCACAAACACACCTGAAGCTGGATCTAAAGCCGTGAACTGACAGGGAGAGCCTTCCTGGGTCTCACTGGATTTGCATCAGGCCCCATATGTGTAAAGTATGAAGACTACTGAGTCTCCATCAAAGGAGTTTCCACTGCCTGTTTCATGTCTTACCCACAGCCACCCCCATAACAGCTGATTCACACAGACAGCCTGCTTATTCTATACAGGAATGTACATTTGCAGCTTATATACATGTGCTTCACTCCACAAAACACTACCAAAATAGCAGAAAAGAGAGAAATTGGCACACTCCAGACTGCTCCTTAAAACAATTCTGCAAGGTGTGTTGCTGCTCTCAGTACAGAATAGAGAGTATCATGTCCTCAAAAGCTATGCCTTTACCAGGTTTAAAAAAGGAGCATCTGCATTACAGCAAAAAACACCCAGTCAATAAAAAAATTACCAAAAAAATTACCAAAAACTTTCCCATGATGTTTTTTTTCCTTAATAGAATATATAAAAACACTTCTGAAAACAAAGTAGAAGCTCATGTAAAAAGAAATACAATCACACTTCAGAAGAAAACCAAGCTTATACTCCTGAACATTTTCTCAGGAAATTCTCAAAGAAGTGGTCTGATGTTTACAAGGCCTGTCAAAAACCAAGGCTTCATACTCCATTCTTCCCAGTTTAGACTGTAATTTAGAATTTCCATTGCACCAGTGAATGTCCCAAATGACCACTTCTAGAGTGTTTCTTATCTGAGGATTGTAAGCACCTCACTGGATCAACCCAGAACCTATGTCTCTTATAACCTAAGAAATTGATTTAGTTAGGGCTAAAATCACCACAGTTTACCTCACAGGTTGTCCTAACAGGAGACAGAAATACAAGAAACTTCTTCAGAAGCATTCACTTTCTGGATAGTGTTGCTTATTTTAGCCTGACATTTCAAATGAAAGAAATCTAAATTGATGAAGAGATCTGAAACTTGAATTCTCCCTCTCCCCTGTTCCCCTTTAATCCTTAGACTTCCTTGTTCCTGCTCCAAGTCCTCATCCAGCTGTGACTGGTACTTTCTCTGGTCTCTGGCAGTCACCCTACTGTCACTGCACCATCTTGCAATTTCCCATCTGGAGAGCAGGAAGTAGAATCTCTCTATAGGCCCTGAAAGGGACACTGGAATGTCCCTTATTATAATTATTACTTCTGCCACTCCAGAATCTTTTCCCACATTTATTAGAAAATATTGTGTCCTACCCTCAAAAGGGATATTCCCTTTTCAAGAAAAAAAATAAAAAGCTGTTATCTTTAAACCAATGGTAATGTGTGAAGCATCTGGTCAGAAAATATACTGGCTACTAACTCTAGCTCTAGTTCTGGATGCTAAACTTGTGATCGACAGGACCTGTTACTTCAGAGTGGTGTCTTCATCACATTTTAGATCTTTAAGGACAATTCCTATTGACTTCCCAGGTGATATAAACAGTCTCCTGACACAGGTCTGCTCTAAATGACTTGTCCATTATCTCACATAAAAAAAGAACTTTGTGGCAGAGACATGGATTAAAGCCTCCACAACATAATTCAGGTGTTTTAAGGAGCATCTTCCTTCTTTGTGTACCTTGTACAACCGAGGTAAGGCTTCCACAGAAAGCAACCTCCCTCACTATGTAAGTCCCATCTACGCCACAGAGGAAAACGCAGCCCTGGTAGTGAATGTTGCACAGCTAACAACAGGCAGAAATGCACAAAACTTACAACTATGAGCATCTAGCCTAGAGGTTACACACTGTGGACTGCAAAACCCTAGCACTCCAGCAGACCACAGCCAGAAAAGCTTCTTGGTCAAAATCTAATAGCCACTGCTCATTCTTCTCAATGCTGTCAAACATGTCAAGTCACACACATACCAAAAAAAACCCAAAAGTGGAGAATTATCAAGAAAGTCTAAGAATCAACCCTGACATGGGACATCCACATCAAGGCCAGGGTGTCTAGTTAAACCACATACTATCTGAGCTAAGGACAGCTGGACTCAGAAATCAAGAATATCAAGGGTAGAGTTAGGCTTTTAGACTTCTGTATTAGGTAGAAATAAGTCATCACAGAAGCAACGATTTTCTCAATTGTCTGTAAACTGAGTCTTTAAAGACAGGCTTAGATGCAGACATCAACCAGACACTGCCATAAATCAAGTGAGGTGAATCCCATCTCCGGAACCAAGAGACCTGTGAAAGGGAATAAGGAACACAAAACTATCGCTAATGAGGTAAAAACAAGCAGAGTGATAAGGCAGGAAAAAAAGAAACTGTTAAAAGTCCAAATTCTGATTGTTCAATGGAGAACAATCCAGAGATCCTCAGCTAGGTAGGTCTAAATGAGCTGTTTTGTTCTGGCTCAAAACATTTTAACAAGTTTTTGCATCCTTTTCATATTTTCAGATCTCTTGTCTCTGCTGTAAACAATAGCTCGAGGTCTTAAATAATTTAATTTTAGTCCATTCCAAATTACTTTTATGTTGCCAAATTTAAAAACATATCCTTCGTATTTTGATAAAAGAAGTAGAAGGATTTCTCAACCATGTTTTGGAATAGTTGAAGGCATTCAGCCTTATGGAGTGATTGACATGAACAACATGGTGGCATCATCTCCAGCTGTATTTGTAGCTAAAAAACTGTCAAGAGAACATGTTACTCTAATTTTGCCAAACTGGACATTTACTTTCCACAATTGTTTCTACAATCTAAAATTTGCAAAATGACTGGACAATATGCCTTTGGTGACTTTTAACAAATATTAAATTATAAAAACACATAGCTTGTCTTTCCCTGAAATCATCCATTTGCAAAGAATATATGTGCACCAAACTCAGACCAGCACAGAAAATACTTGCACTCCAGTAATCTGAAAAGAAAGCTGGGTGACCTTTTGCTGATCTCTGATGAAACAATGAAGTACATAGTTGGGATTCATCCTGCAGTACACCACAGCACTATTCCACATTATCAAAAATGAAAAAAACTATAGCTTTTTGAAACCGAAAATTGCAGGCTCATCTCTTCATGGCTAGTATTAAAGGTGGTATTTTTAAAGGCATCCAACCTCCAGTTTTAGAAGTTAGAGACAGATTTTTCTGGGTACTCAAGTGCATAAAATGCAGTATACACTTAGTCCATTTTCCATAGTACTTTACTTTCTTTGATTTAAATACAGAGCTGTTCAGCTTTCCGAAAATCCCAACTGTAGCCTCGTAATATCGTCAAACAATTTTTATGCATATTTTACACAGCTAGCTTCTCCCTTAAAAGCAGCATATAGTGCCTCTAGTCACCTAGACCATCTACAAAAGAAGTTCACAAAATGACATGTAATAGTTTGACACTTACATTTCCAACACCTGGCAGGCACCAGGATTCACAAGCGCAGACTAGGAACGCACATGGCCACTTGGTCTTTAGGCTCTACAGGCTCAGCAATACTTCATCCCAAGATATTCCACTATCCATGTCCAGCCTTCCAACGGAACGAATGATCATGATACAGAGACAGAACTCAACTAACTTTGACTACATACCCAAATTTTAAAGACTAAATTCAGGTATGATAAACCAGGAAAATTAGTCATCTTCAGTGGAATCTGCCTCACTTGGCATCTATAAGTCAGGCTTCTGGCTGAAATTGGTTGTCCGGCTTCTGCTGAGAACTGATGGTGAGCAATGACCCCCAGCAAGGAGATTCACTCCATCCTGAGAGAGGTGTCAGATGGGCCCAGAATGAATCACTCTCTGCAGGTGTCTCTTGTTCTCTCTTCCCACTGACTATAGAGAGATGAGACATAAAACCTCTAAATAGCTAAGATAAGGTGAGATCTACCTCACCCTCAAGAATGGGTGAGTCTGCCAGGCCAGCAGGCCCAGACTTCGGGCTTCTTACCATCCAGGAGATGCCTTTACCCCTGAGCTACACTGTTAGGCTCCCTCTTGTTTATAATCCCTCTGGCCCTCTGAAATTTGCATCTGTTTCTTTACTGTGGCAAAGTTGAACAGGATGGGTGGGTGTCCTCCACCTTAGCTTTATCTCTGGTTGTTAGGGTTGCTTTGCAAGCAGGAGGGAGTTTATATCACCTCTGATGAGGAGAACATTAAATCTGCATCCCTCACTTCCAGGACAAGTGCCCTCATGAGAAAAATTGCTTATGAGAAAGCAGCAGTTCTTTTCCTTCTTTGCCCCTGAACTTTCCGGCAGCTCCAGCTGCTGCGCCTTGTGCTAAGCTCCATGCTGTCAGTGTGCATTTAACCACGATCTTGAGCACACCTCCTGGACCAGGCCTCTCTAGAGATTCAGACACATAGCTATTTTGTGATTCTCAGGGGGGTTTGTGCAGGCGACAGTCACTAAGAAAGTCAGCTTAACCTAGATAATGCTCATTCTGGGCCTATAAAGAAGCAAAGTTTTAACAGCCTGGGAAACTTCACTGGAACCCACGTGGCTCAACAGGACTCGTGAAGGCACACATGCATTTGAGATGTGGTACACATATTTTGCTAAACTGCACTTCCAGTACCCAAACCCTGAGTGGAATTAGGCTTTCCTGACCATACATTGTTTTTTTCTGTACATTAGTTAAAAAAGACTGAGAATTATGTGGGTCCTGTATAACAATAGCTTTGGTAAAGTTAAATTAGTACTGCCTGCTTAATATTACAAATCTTTCCACCATGGAACTGAGGTATTCTTCCTGAAGACAACAGGAAGGCCAGACTGACCAACAATTAGATGCCACTTGCAGTACAGACTCAATTTCTTCTCTATGTTCATGAAATATTATTATTGAGCAAAAACAAAACACACAGAGCATACTACATAAACACACTTATACTTGAAATTATCATAATTTTACAATTTGGGGGGTCGAGTGGGATGTGTGTGCTTAAAACCATACCTGGAACAGATTTGCAAAATCTTCTCCCACCAAGCCAATTCCCATTATATCCTTTTTTTAGTGAAATTAAGCCAAGCGTTTTGCAATCTTATTCCCACAGGCCTGTACCTAAAGATCAAAATTGGGCCAAAGTGGGAGACTGAGGGGAGCTGGACCAGCCAGCCAGATAATTAACAAAAGAATAAGCTCATTTTTTTACTCCTTGGTTTATTCCTTATTGCATGTGGGGTACTGTCAGTAATCTCCTGCCTGGCCCCTCTCCCTTTCCTATCCTGAATAGATTTTCCAGAGAATTGGTGGGGAGTGCAAAATCTGCAACACTTTAGACCTACATTAATTTAAATGTATCACTAGAAAAGCTACACTAGATGAAAACCATCTGCTACACAAGCCACGCACTAATAAGTGAACTTGCTTGATCCTAGATTTTACTACAACCATGCTAAGTTAGAGAGCCACCTAACTGGTTCACTGTAAGCACTTCTAGAAGACGATGTGTAACTTAATTAAAACATAGATGTTGCATTAATAAAATAATTAAAGATTTTTTAAAAAGAAATGTATTTGGATTTGAGTAAAAACCTCAGAGTTAATACATGGATCTAATACACCTAATACCAGTAGCACTTACTATGCCTTATATATGCACTTAATATGCTGCTCTCAGAAAGATTTCATGGCAATTTTCTTCAAGTAGAATCAGGTAAGCAACAGCCCTTTGCAGGTAGCAGTTTATGTAGCAAAGCCTTCAGGGCACTGGTCCTACTTACAAAAATGAGAAATCCTACAAAACTGAAGTAAACATTAGAACTAAAGCATCTGAATTTGGATTTGATATAAATGTTGCAGCAAAACCATGCGATTCGCATGGAAACAGCCCTCTTTGCAGGGTGGTGCTGGAAAATACAGTCTGAGTAAAAGGCATTTTACTGCACAACAGCAGTTTAGGAATACGATCATAAAATGATACACATGTCAAAACAGAATCTGAACAAAGGCCTGCCCATCCTATAGTCCAACACTTCTAGCCAAAGTGGAGATGTCTCAAAAGAATGAAAAAAACATTTATGTTTTGCCACAATACTTCTAAAGCACCCAAAAGTGAGGACGAAGGGGATGATACTGTGAAAAAGCAACATTATTCAAAAGCACAATGAGAAGAGAGGAAAAGATATCCTAAAATTTGGTGAATCTGTGGCATTTGCAACTACGGCCCAGGAAAGAACACGGTTTGGAAACGGAACTCAGGGACGGTGTATCCATATGTTCTTTGAAGCAGAACCCGGAGGGGTTCGGAGCGGGCTGGGTGAAAACGGTGGGCAGGGCATTCTCGTGCCCAGTGAAGGACCTGGCGGCGAGGGAGAGGAAAAGATATCCTAAAATTTGGTGAATCTGTGGCATTTGCAACTACGGCCCAGGAAAGAACACGGTTTGGAAACGGAACTCAGGGACGGTGTATCCATATGTTCTTTGAAGCAGAACCCGGAGGGGTTCGGAGCGGGCTGGGTGAAAACGGTGGGCAGGGCATTCTCGTGCCCAGTGAAGGACCTGGCGGCGAGGGAGCTGTGGTGCCAGCCCCACTGCCCAGGAGCAGCTGCCGGCAGGGGGGGGCGGCGGGGGGCCCGGCCAGG
>NW_008240221.1:3893491-3894855 GCF_000691975.1 Corvus brachyrhynchos
TCCCCCAAGGCAGCTGCGGAGTGTGCTGAAACCCCCTTTTAGGCACAATCAGCCCCGAGCATCTGGGCAAAGATGAGGTGGGTGCAAAGTGCACGGGGAGGAAATGTGTCAGCTGCAGCATCCGAGAGCAGCGGAGCAAGCTCAGACGGGAAATGAGCTTGCGAAGTGCACCCGACAAGATGATCGTGGGGATAAGTTGCTTCTATGGAAACTGCAGCCCGATGAACCAAAAAACAGTTTGATGGCAAAGTTTTAGCAGGAGCCGGCTCATGCCTGGTTTCAGCTACATTCCCCACCCCCTGCAAAAAAAAAAAAAAAAAAGAAGAAGAAGAAGAAAAAGCTGCACAATGTGTTTCTTGTTATGGACCAAAAAAAAAAAAAAAAAAAAAAAAAAAAAAAAAAAAAAAAAAAAAAAAAAAAAAAAAAAAAAAGGGGAAACAGGTTTTTTCCTGTATGGGCTACATCATATTAAGCTGTAAGTTTAGTTCTGGACAAACAATCTCTTGTTGCATCTCTGGGATGGAGGTTAATGAATTCCCACAGATGATGTTGGCCAAACAGTGGTCGGCTTGTGACTTGATTTCCAGCATCATGATGTGAGGGGATCAGTATAGAAAAGCACTTTGAAGGGAAGAGGCTGCCTACAGCAGGATTGTTTCTACAAGCTAATTGTACTGAGTGCAGCTGCACAAAGCTGGATCAACAGTAATAGAAGGCGGCGCAGACTTCCTGACGCCAGCCCCGCAGAGCTCCCACCAACAGCCTGGCAATTCCAGATTGTTTTCCAGACCTTTTCTTTCCCCCAAGATTTTTTTTTTTTCTTCTTCTTCTTCTTCTTCTTCGTTCGCCTTTTTTTTTTTTTTTTTAAATTTTCTGACCGGAACAAAAGTAACAGGAAAATCCTTTGTGAAAGTAGAAAATGCTGTTACAGACCGGTGCCTTTCGCAGAAGTTGTAACTAAATATTTTGCATGCGTTACTCTTCCTCCCGCTCAAAAGAAAGGAGAAAAAAAAAGCCAACCCCCAAACTTCTACAACTTTTCTTTGAATGAATTGGAAACGTGAGGCAAACAAAAGGGAGCGGGTAGTTAAAAGCGACCGGGTTTAGCGAGATATTTTACCTGCTACATTGAAAACTGCTGTATCAAAACATACTTGGACGCCCAGCTTGGACAGGCTGGATGGTGTCAATGACTTGGAACCTGGCCAATTTTAACAGGTTTTTGGTTTTTTGTTTTTTTTTTTTTTAGTTTGGTTTGATGGCTTAAATACGCGGCAATTAAAGCTATTTACATTATTACTGGAAGTTTTAGATAGATTTCATTAGAGCCAGGGGACAGGGCCGCGGAGGAACTCGCCGGTCCC
>NW_008240221.1:3895899-3896621 GCF_000691975.1 Corvus brachyrhynchos
CCTCTGCCAAAGCTTTCAGTGCTAAAACAGCAGAATTGAGCGAATGAAATGTTATCAGCCGCTCGCCTGGGGGAAGTGGAGCCTGGCTGCTCGCGGGCTCTACTTCGCGTGCAGAAAGCGCACATGACAGTCATTTGATGACAGGGAAAATAGCCAGGTTAGCCCCTCCACACAACTCCCCGGTGTTCCAAAAAGCGTGCTAAGCCCTTGGTGCGGAAAAGCGAAAGCAATAATACAGGGTCCTCTGCAGCGCCCGGCCGGCCGGTTCTGCCGTGCTGCTGTGCTGTCCAAGAACGACAAACAGTGATGGGAGAAGCATGAACATATTTACGTTGGCTATTATTACACCAAAACCACTCAACATTTCTTCCACTAGTGCCTTCATTAGACAGAAATGCAAGTATGTTGCAGGACCAAAACGGGTGGCCGCAGGTCAAGTACCACCACTAATTGGTATCTTAGCGATGTAAAGGTTGAAGTCCCTCTAAGTGGTGATTTTAAGCAAGTCGTTAATTGGCAGGGTGTTTTTTATTTTTATTTACTCTCTGTAACTGCACTTGAACAGTGTACTTGTCTTCCTATCAGATTGAATGTCGAGATTCACTTTCACCCTTCGCGTTTCAAAACGCTTGATTTGTGTTCCTGTCAGCCTCAGCACCGCCTCCAGTCCACCCCGGAGAACAGCCGCGGGGCAAAAACCCTGGTGTGACAGTCACCAAAGC
>NW_008240221.1:3896631-3897695 GCF_000691975.1 Corvus brachyrhynchos
AACCACAAGCTCAGGAAGCCCACGCTAACTGGAAAAAACAGTGATGCGGCTCTTCGTAGCTTTGTCTTCAAGTGTCCATAATGTTCCTCCCTCACAGCCCCGACCCCCTTCGTGTAGCTATGCAACAACAGCGCAGATAAATCCCATATTTGTCTGCTTTTAATAGTTATGATTGGCAGCACAATCCTCACTGATTTTATGGATGTGTGCGTTTACTACGGTTTTGTTTGCCATGAACACTAACGCGCTTTAAGCATCCATGTGGTTTTACAAAATTGCTGCGATTTGTGCAGAATTTCATTTATATTAGTTGTGTATATAAGCTCCAGCTTTCGTAAGTTGAACTTTCCTCAGGTAGTGTGTGCAATGGGAGGTGGAATCTCTGTCCGTTTGTGATACGGCCGGTAGTATAAGCAAAATATGAGAAAATACAATGGAACTAAACTTAAGAAAAAAATCAAAGTCACTTCTCCAGCTCAACAAAACAAAACAGAAAAACCCCGAAAACTTTTTCCTCTGGAATGTTTCTGGAAGATGTTTCATTGGCTGCAACCAAAGCTGCTAAAAGTACAGCATGTAGTAAGCATTTGCATTTGTCACCAGAAACAATCTTTGCATAATTAATGGCAGTACTGTGTCACGAGCACTGATAGGGCGCAGATGAGCAGCCTTTCAAGGGTAATACATGTAAATGCGCTTCCAATATGCACATTTGCTTAATGATCTCCAATTAATAGCATCATCTGAAGTAACCCTGTTCTCAGGAAGCAGGGCGCTAGGAGTGACGCCTGCCTGGCTGTCTGGGTGCTCAGTGCTCCGTTCTCATCAGGACAGTAAGTTGCAGTGGGGATTATAGGCTTGTTTTATCTTTAATCTTGACTTATTTAATTCCTGCTTACACCCGCAGCCTATAGCTCTGGCTGCAAACGCGGCCACTGACTTTCGCTGCCGTGTGTTAAGTGGGGACGTGCAAGCATCGCCGGGATGCTCCAATTCACGGTGACCTGGGGAAGGCTCAGCCCTCGCCATCCCTCGCTGCAGCGGGACCTGCGCATCCCGCAACG
>NW_008240221.1:3897922-3898402 GCF_000691975.1 Corvus brachyrhynchos
GCACGCGGGCCCTCAGGGCGAGCTCCGGCAGCGCCAGAGCGGCACCGCAGCGCTCCGCAGGCTTCAGCCCGTCCGCCCCCCGGAATCGCGCTTTCTGCCCGCCTGGCAGCATGAAAGCCTTCAGCCCTGTGCGGTCCGTCAGGAAAACCGGCCTCTCGGAGCACAACCTGGGCATCTCTCGGAGCAAGACCCCCGTGGATGACCCCATGAGCCTGCTGTACAACATGAACGACTGCTACTCCAAGCTGAAGGAGCTGGTGCCCAGCATCCCGCAGAACAAGAAAGTGAGCAAGATGGAAATCTTGCAGCACGTCATCGACTACATCCTGGACCTGCAGATCGCCTTGGACTCGCACCCCAGCATCGTCAGCCTGCACCACCAGAGACCCGGGCAGAACCCTTCCTCCAGAACTCCTCTGACCACCCTCAACACAGACATCAGCATCCTCTCGCTACAGGTAGGTGCCTCCCCCCCGCCCC